>NC_081402.1:695681-773181 GCF_030684315.1 Stegostoma tigrinum
TGAGTGAGTCTGCACTCACTGGATGATATTTGAAGGTGAAGTGTCTCATTGATGTGTATCGAATTCTGCCAGGGCTCAGGATGCAATGATAATGTTTCCCCCATCCTGGGAATCCAGATAAAGGGATCACAGTCTCAGGATACACATGGGAAACCACTTGTAATTGAGATGATGACAAATGTGTTCATTCAGAGAGTGGTGACCATCTGGAGACCTGTGCCACAAAAGGCTGTGGAGACGAAAGTACTGATTTTTTTTTTGTTCAAAAAAGAAACAGATAGATTTCCAGAAGCTAACATTGTAGGTGGGTATGGGAAATGAACAAGGATATAATTTTGCAAGAAGCCATCAGCCAGGATCATAATGGAAGGTGGAACAGGGCTGATGGGAAGCTCACCAATTCTCCCATTGCACATTTTTTACCTATTTTTAGCTTTTGTTGTCAGGTATTCAACCTTTCTTCTTTCCAGGCCTGCTATCCATTCTCTACTTGTTCACTCAACTTTTTCATATGTCATGGAATGGACCAAAACTCCCTAAAAAAAAGCAAGGAGATAATCTGGACATGAACTTTCATTTCCAGGCAAGAAAATGGTGCTGCATTCCGGATGTGATTTGAATCGTCAAACCACTGAGCTTTTTGCAAAACACACTGTATTCTTAGTCCATAATTAAAATGCAAACAAAAAATTGACAGAACGTTAACATTATTGAAATATTTAAATCATGTGTTGTTTGACGACTAATCAACTGACCCAATATTGCAACATCCCATGAACATCACTTGCAAATGCAAATCCAACAATTCAACAGATTCCACCCCAGAAGAAGGATCAACAACAGGATGAACCTTGCACGCAGAGAGAGAGAGCTGTATCTAGCGGTTCCAACTCCATCAAGTCAATTTCAACAATTAAAAGCAAAACTAAAACCTTGGGTCTGAGTGAGACTGACTCTGCCCATTCCTGCTTCTTTTGTTTACTTTGAACAAAAAAATACTTACTCTGCTATTCATGGAGCTGACACCCCAGCACCTGCTTCACAACTCCTTTGTGAAGAGAAACCGAACAGAACAAATCCCTCTGAAAGGTATATGTTGTCACACACACATCTCTCTCTCTCTCTCTTTCGGCTGTATTTTCATCACCCCTCCCCTGCCCATCACACCACCCCCGAACCCAGTCTTCAGTATCAATACCACTTCTTCCCGACTGCTGTCAGTTCTGTTGAATGGTCACCAGACTCGAAGCAGTAACTGTTTTCTTCTTACAGATGTTGCCAGATCTGCTGAGGTTCGATGTTTAGTTTAATAATTTCAAACACAGTTAGTGGTGGATAATGACGTTTGATTTAGCCAGCATGTACACCAAAATGCAAAAGCTAAAATTTCTCCACTGTTACTGCGGGGGTTCTGTCTGACTCCCTGTACTCTCATCTAGACACCGTACTATCTCTGAGCGCAGACAGAATCCAAAGTGCAGAGCCAAACTTATGCTTCTGCCCCCTGGAACACAATTGCCCGATAATCACCCCCTGAATGAGACACCGGCCTGCACAGAGTTCAGACTTTATTACATTGACCTGGAGTCATTTGCTCTGACTGCGGTTGGTACAGATCACACAAGCGTGGACCAACATACCCACAGTACAGCTGGAAATTGTCGTTTACCATCCATCCAAATGATATTGCAGTTAAAGGATTAGAATTCAATTCGTGCCTTTTCCACATTTTCACTGACATCATCTTATCAAACCCGGTATTCAGAAATATAATGTCACGAATTCAGTAACATGCTTCAGAAAGAGAGAGAGACAGGCTGACAGAGTAAGAGTGAGAAAGAGATAGACAGAGAGAGAGCAAAATTAAACAGAAAGAAGGATGCAGAGAGAAAGACACACAGAGAGAGAGAGAGAGAGTGAGACAGTGATGGGGTGGGGACAGACAATGAGAGAAAGAAACTGTGTGTTAGAGAAAGTGACAGGTGGAGACAGACAGGGAGAAACAGAGCATGAGAGACAGACAGAGAGAGAGAGAGAGATACAGAGTGAGGGAGACGGAGACAGGGAGTGAGAGAGATAGAATGAGGTGCATTTGAGTGAGAGAAACACAGAGACAGAGAAAGAGAGAGAGAGAATGTGTGTGTAAGGGAGAGGGAGTGAGTGAGGGAGAAACAGGCAGTGTGAGAGACATTGTGAGAAAGAAAGACAGTGAGAGAAAGAGAGTTTGAGACATGGTGGGACAGAGAGTGAGGGAGACAGTGAGACAGACATACAGAGCGAAGGAACGAGAAAGAGAGGCAGAGAGAGAGAGGCAGTGAGTGATCAATAGTGGGAGAGACAGTGAGAGATACTGTGATAGACAGAAAGAGAAACAGAGAGTCAGACAGGAGACACAGAGAGAGGCACAAGGAGAGAGAGGAGGGTAAAGAGAAGAAAGAACAGTGAGAAAGAGAAAGGGAGAGTTTGACAGAATCAGCGAAAGGAACAGAAAGAGGAAGAACAATAGTGAGTGAGAGAGAGAGGGAAAGAAAGAGTGAAAAGTAGGACAGAGAGAGAGAGAGAGAGAGAGAGAGACAGATGGAAAAAGTGAGTGAGGCAATCAGTAATTGAAAGAGACATCGAGAGGGAGGCCCTGAGGCAGAGAGAATAAGAGAGACAGAGCGCAAGAGAAAGGTGGGAGAGTGGGAGAGAGAGATAGAAATTGAACCGAGTGGAGAGAACCAGCCTGACAGAGGCACAATCATGATTCACTGACCTGAAACACCTCTTCTCTGAGCTACTGAACATCTCTGTCCTTGAGTCCTCAATTTATGTCACTGCCCATGTTGGGCCACTCCCTGCTTTGATTTGGGCAGACATTTACAGCTTGACAAAACAATGTTCTTGGCCAAATGAAATGCAGCATCCGTCTCTGAGGCCAACAGGCAGAGAATGCCAAGTGTAAAACAGAATTCAATTGTATTTGCATGTCCCTTTGATTCAGACCCATTTGATGACTAAACTCTGGGTGGCTGGTTCCAGACTGTCCTCAAGGTGAGACATTTATTCAGTATCCAACATTTCAAAACATGTGTTTAATTACATAAACTCGATATTTTTTAAATGAGGTAAATAGTTTCATGTGCAATACTACTGCCATCTGACGAAATACTGTTAAGTTGAACTCTCCTCTGGAAACGTATCCTTCCTTCATAAGATCAGCAATAGCATGCACTTTACTGAAAGGCACAAACCATTTGAAATCTGGCAAGTTGACAACCTGACAGTGAAGCATTGCCTCACCACTGCTCCTGTTAATGTGACTGTCTGTGTACTCTGTGGTTTGAACAGCTTGCATTTAAAATGAATATTTTAACTATTTCAACATTTGTGATAAATTTAAGTTCCAGCCATGAGTAGAAGTCCCACAAGATCTCATCATCGGGAAGGGAAAGATTGTTATCAATCAAAGGAAAAGATGTGCAAAGCTGAATTTGGGGTGAGGGGGGGCACCTTGTGGTGCAGTGGGAATGAACATGTTAATTAGAAAAATAGGTTACTTTAAATCAATAGTTACAAAGCTGACGTTAAGCTCCAGGCCTGGGGTTCGGAACACTTTTAAATTCAGCAAATCAGGACTCATAAAACAAAGCATTAAGAGAGAAAACAGCATGAAATTAAAATAGTGAGAGACATAATCATGAGTTTTTGAAAACTTTCCCTACTTTTCCATGATGAGATCTTGTTGGACTTCTGCTCATGACTCGAACTTGAATTGGTTACAAATGATGAAATCATTAAATCCTTCGGTTTACAAGCAAGCTGTGCAGACACAGAGTACACAGGCTATCACATTACCAGGAGCAGTGGTTCATTGCCTGGTTGTCCAATTGTCAGATTTCAGGTGGTTTGAGTCAAGTGCACATGACTGGTGATCTTCTGAGGGAAGGACGTTGCTTCCAATGAAGCTTCTGACAGTAGTATTGCACGCTAAATTATTTATCTTGTTAAAGGAACAGGAGAGTTCATTGAACACGTGTTGAATTGTTGTATGATGAATAAATCCCTCACCTATGGAGCGTCTGGAATCAGCCACGAGAGTATAGTCATCAAATTAGTCCGAAGCAAAGGAACATGCAAATGCAATCAGCATTTTTGTTTAGCATTTTGCATTCTATCCCTGTTGGTGTAAGAGATGGATGGACCTGCTGTGTTGAAGATCGTTTGGCCAAGAGATTGATGTGCAAGATGTGCTGACTTGGAGGATGGCAAATTTTGCCAGTGTGAGGCGAGAACTTTTAAACGTTGGTCTTTAATATTGTTAGGTAAAGGGACAGCAGGAAAGTTGGAATGCTTCAAAAGTGAGATAGAGAGAATCCAGAAACAGTGTGTTCCTGTTCGGGTGAAGGGCAAGGCTGGTAGCTACAGAGAATGTTGGATGACGGCAGAAATTGAGGCTTTTTCTGAAACAAAGAAGGTTGCACAGGTCAGGAAAAGACAGCAGGGATCGAGTGAATCCCTGGAAGAGCGTGAAGTCATCAGGAGTATATGTAAAGGGAAAAGCAGGAGGGCACAAAGGGAGCATGAGAGAGCTTTGGCAAATGAGAGTAAGGAGAATCCAAAGGGATTCTACAAATACATTAAGGACAAAAATAAGTAACTGGGGAGAGAATACAGCTCAGTAAAGATCAACTTCTGTGTGGAATCACCAGAGATGGGGGCAGATAGGAAATCAGTAGTTTGCATCAGTTTTTTTGTGGTGAAGGATATGGAAGCTCAAAACTTGGAGAAATAAACAAAAAATGTACATATTACAGAGGAGGAAGCGCTGGGTGCCTGAAAATACATAACGGTGGATAAATCCCCGGGTCCTGATCAGATTGATTTCAGACATCTGGTCCATTTTGCGGTTTGGATCAGAAATTGTCTAGCTGGAAGAAGACAGAGGTTGGTGGTTGATGGGAAATGTTCATCCTGGAGTTCAGTTACGAATGCTGTACCGCAAGGATCTGTTTTGGGGCCACTGCTGTTTGTCATTTTTATAAATGACCTGGATGAGGGCGTAGAAGGATGGGTTAGTAAATTAGCGGATGACACTAAAGCCGGTGGAGTCGTAGATAGTGTGGAAGAATGTTGCAGGTTACAGAAATACACAGACAAGCTACAGAGATGGGCTCAGAGGTGGCAAATGGAGTTTAATGCGGAAGAGTGTGAGGTGATTGACTTTGGAAGGAGTAACAGGAATACAGAGTACTGGGCTAATAGTAAGATTCTGGGTAGGATGGATGAGCAGAGAGATCTCCTTGTCCATGTACATAGATCCCTGAAAGTTGCCACCCACATTGATGGGGTTGTTGAGAAGTTGTACGGTGTGTTAAGCTTTATGAGTAGAGGGATTGAGTTTCGGAGCTATGAGGTCATGTTGCAGCTGTACAAATCTCTGGTGTGGCCCCACTTTGAGTATCGCGTACAGTTCTGGTCGTTGCATTATATGAAGGATGTGGAAGCATTGGGAAGGGTGCAGAGGAGATTTACCAGGATGTTGCCTGGTATGGAGGGAAGGTCTTACGAGGAAAGGCTGAGGGACTTGAGGCTGTCTTCATTCGAGAGAAGAAGGTTAAGAGGTGACTTAATAGAGACATACAAGATGGTCAGAGGATTAGATAGGGTGGACAGTGAGAACCTTTTTCCTTGGATAGTGATGGCTAGCAGGAGGGGACATAGCCTTAAATTGAGGGCTGACAGATATAGGACAGATGTCAGAGGTAGTTTCTTTACTCATAGAGTAGAAAGAGCGTGGAATGCGTTGCCTGCAACAATAGCAGACGCGCCAACTTTAAGAACATTTAAATGGTCGTTGGATAAACATATGGATGATAATGGAATTGTGTAGAATTGATAGGCTTCAGATTATTTTCTCAGGTCAGTGCAATATCGAGGACTGAAGGGCCTGTACTGCACAGCAATATTCTATGTCCTATGGTCAGCATGGACGAGTTGGGCCAAAGGGCCTGTTTCCATGCTGCCCAGCTCTGTAACTCTGTGACTCTACATGGAGCGTTTCATGGTAACGAGGCCAGTCCTATCCATCGCAACACTGGGTATAGGAAGAACGTCATTACATAGTGACAGTTGGTGTTTCTGTACTAAGGGTCTACGCACAGCTTGATGCAGCCCCACACTAAGGTGGCCATCAGGATTAGGGTGTTGTTGGGTACGTTCCCCCTGTTTTTCCAGAGTTTTGTGTATGGAGTGTCTGCAGACATCTTTTCCCTCAGGCCTCCAGATGAAGTGAAAGCTGGCTCAGGTGACAGAAACAGCACAGTTTTGGAGGATGGAGCAGACCTGCCCATCTCCAGCAACAGAGAGAGTGCCTCACACTTTGAGCTTCGATATTCCCTTGTCTGCCCACTGGATGGAGCTGACTGTGAGCCGGCGGGAGGCAGTGATGAGAGAACAACACTGGCTGGATGTCAATTGATCTGACTGAGAATGTGTGGGATGCAAGCAGGAAATCTATCCTTGAGCCGATAGACCCGTCTGGCTGCAATTAGGTTTATCTGCGCTGTGTTCCATCTGCAGAGGTGCGAGAGGTATCATGCAGCTTGGACTTTAACTTTTTCCACCAGGAATCTGGACATGGATTCCAGCTCACTGTCAGCCCCTCTGGGTCATCCATCCACATCAATGATGCAGCTGGATATCCAGCCAGAAGGACCGGCCCACACATCGCCAGCAGCAGTGGAGGGGGGGGGGGGGGGGGGGGCGGGGTGAACATGTTAATTAATCTCAGGGGAAAATTTCTGTCTGTAACATCTGCTGCAAGGAGGCACCCACCCACCACCTCCTTAACTTCAGAGATGGGGAAGTTGCCTCCTTACAGCAGAATACGCAGGCCGGAGGAACGGCTGCCATTTCCCCCTGAAAAAAATCAAAGACCCATCGATCCATAATCTCGACCATCTCCTGTAGCTGCTGAGGTGCAGTATCCCATACTCCTGCAGAAACAGACACCTGCTTTGACATTGCCCAGGTAAGCAAATGTGGTAACACACTGTGTCATAGATTCAAAGCTACACACAGTAACACTGGAAATTTTAACACTCAGTTTAAAAGTTTATAGAATTACCCAATGTCCATTCACCCAGTCTTGTCACTGGGGGAATCCCTGAAACCCCACGGTTCAGGCGGACTGTTGGATTCTCTCTGCACTGCGGTAGCCGCTTTGTTCCTGCCTGTGGGAGATCTTCCAGCTCCAGTCACATCGGGGTGAGAACAAAGACAGCAGGGTCCAGTGCTGGGTCTGACAGAGGGACTGACAGAGTGTTGCTGCTCACAGTTTCCTGAAGCTGTGGTGTGGTGGCTACCCCGTGGTTCTCAATGGCTTGAAGATGGGCTTTGCTGGACACCTCAGATTGGGGGGGGGGGGATCCTCTCCTTGTGGTACTCTTTTTTTGTGTGTTGATGGCCATCCCTCTGCATGTCTTCGCTGTGAGAGGAGCTGCAGGTGCAGCCATCATGTAACTACCTCGTTCTGTTTCGCTGTGGGACTTTGAGGGCGTGACACATTTTCCTTTTCTGGTTGTTTCTCCACAAGTGACTTTGAGAAGGTGGTAAGCTGCCTCCCTGAAGCATGTAGGCCCCCCAGTATCCAGCAGGAAAATGAGAAGCTAATTTTTAAAGAGATACCACTTATCTGGAAGAACAATAGCGTGTTCACTGTGGTGGGGTGGGGTTTAAATTTACATTCAAATTTAAATCTCTTAGGAAATAAGGTCTATCAACTGACTGATTTGTCAGTGGGGGAGAATTTTGAGGCAAGTTTTAAAATAATTAGAGAAAATAGAACAGCGCGTAAAGTTGAAGTTCTAAATTCAAGAAAGATTAATTTTAATGTTATTAGGGAAGAACTTTCAAAAGTTGATTTGGCATGTGTCTTTGCAGGTGAAGGAATACCTGAAAAGTGGGAAGCCTTCATGAATGAGATAACAAGAGTCCAGAGACAGAATGTTCCCATTCGGATGATGCAGGTGCAGGGAATGCTGGATGACTGGAAAAATTGAGGTTCTGTTCAGAAAATGAAGGAAGTAGATGTCAGGAATCGAGAGCAGGGATCAAGTCAATCCCGAGAGGAGTACAAGAGCAGTAGGAGTATACTTCAGAAGGAAATCTGGAGTGCAAAATGGAGACATGAGATAGAGTCAGGGTTAATTCCATATCACTGATACTGAGACTGACATATACCATTCAATATGCAACTTTATATACATAAAATCAGATTGTAGTACGGATTGTCTTTACTGTATTTTACAATCTGGTTTCCTGAGACCCCGAGACAGGAGCATTACTCCTGGACCTCCCAGTTTATTGTCCCGCAGTCGAAACAGAAACATTCAGAGGATGAGAAACAAATTGAATCAAACCAGGATCTTGTCTTTTCTCCTTCTTGGATGTCCCAGGAAATGCTGAAAAATAAACAACAAATTAATATTCAAAGTTTGTTGAACTGATAATGGATTTTGACAGGTCCCACTCTACATACATTTGGATCACAGAGCAAATTCTGTTTGTAAAATAAATTACCATCTTTAAAGCCTTTAAATGTCCCTCCACCCGGTCTCATTCTGACAATCACAATTAATCTCCGTGCAGACACTGACAAGCCTCGTAATGTTTGTGGAACATGGTTCTACTGCAGACTCTTCAGTTCAGGCATTTTTTTGAACCGCTTGTGTTTTACTGTAATAGCTGTAAACTCCATTTCTCAGGAACTTTTGTGTCAATATTCTGTCCTGTTAGAAATTCTTAAGTCTTGCAGCATTAGTTCAGAGAGAAGTAGACGTTTTAATTCTCCAAATTGTGAATAATTTGTTTCCTTTCCTCGTGCAGATATGGCTCAATCTGTGATAGTTCTACAATTTGTTTATCAGTTCGAGATAGTAAAGAATTACCCCAACACCAGAGATTTGTGAACTGTAGGTCTCAGTTGCGGAGGCCTTTCACACTCAGTGCTGCAGTGATTCTCGATGTCAGCCGTACTGTCATAACAATTTCTCAGTAACATTTCATGGTTTAGTATTTACTGTTGAGTAAATTGTTGAAGATTTTGTTCACAGCTTCAGTTAATTTACCTCCAGCAATTAAATCTGTGATTGGAAAACACTAGAAAGTGAAGAATGATCAAGAAATGTTTCAATATTGAGTTGATTTTAATCTGTACTCAACAAGAAGATTTCAGAATGGGCAACATTCTCAGAAAGTTACAACATTCTTAAAGGGATAGACACAGTTGATGTAGAAAATGGGTTTTGCCTGGTTGTTGGGCTTCAAGTAAGGGAGCACAGACTCAGAATTAAAGACAAACAATTCAGATCAAGAAGGACAGGAAGCTCTTCACTCCAATGGTGACCCCAATGAATTCTCCACCCCTGATGGCGATGTAGACTTGATCATTAATTAACTCCAAGATGGAGACTGATGAGATTTCCTGTTAGTAATTCCATCAGTGATACAGGGCTAGCTTGGGAATATGGCATCACGGGAGATGATTACCATTAGCTAGACTAAGCAAGAAGGGGCTCGAGAGGCTGAATGGCCTCATTCTGTTCCTATGGTCCGATGTTAAACATTCACATTCTACATTACCAATGAACAGTTGCAGCTGTGTGTGCCAACTGAAAAAAAAACAGAAATTGCTGGAGAGACTCAACGGCTCTTGGAGCATCTGAGGAGTTTTCAGAAAGCTTTTTCAACTCTTTCGCCATTCCGTTAGAGTCACAGCGTCCAAATGCTGGAACTCCATCCCGAACAGCATTGGCTGTTCTGACACATAAAACATAGTAAATAGATTCCGGAGTATGTGCTTCAAGCCTAGCTCCGTTATTCACTATAATCAAGGCAGATAATCCACTTCAGTCCCCTGTTCCCATTTTCCCCCCATGCCCCTTCCTGCTCGAAATCAATACATAGGTTGCAATTAGCTGGCGCCATAGCACTGGTCACTGTGGAACATCACGAGTCACTGGCAGCTACTCAGAAAAAAAAATTCATTTATTCCCATTCCGTTTCCTGTTTGCCAACTAGTTCTGGATCCAAGTCAGAACATTGCCCCAATCACGTACTTCCATTTTGTATTCTAATCTCTTCGACCAAAACTTCCATTGGATTTGTCCAGCATTATTTCTCTTCTGTAACTCCATGCTGACTCTTCTACCGTTTCCCAAGTGCTCTGCTGTTAAACATTTTAGAATGGGCTCTCGCATTTTCCCCACTCCCAGTGTCAGGGCAGTATGTCTCTAACTGCATGTTTTCTCTGTCCCTCCTTTGCCTTTAAACATTGGGGTTACATTAACTCCCTCTTCTGTTCCACAATCTCTAGAACTTGAAAAACGACCACCAATGCATCCATTACTTTTAAGGCCACCCCAGGAAGGACTCTCCAACGCAGATAATCAGGCTCTGGGAATTCATTGGATTTTCATCTCATTCATTTTCCCAACACAATATCCCTTTTGATATTTATTTCCTCTGATAAGCTTCATTCCAATACTTTATGGAATTGTGACTGGAATATTAATCCTGAGCCTTTGGTAATGTTCAGACAACCTGGATTTGAACCGCACCATGGCAGGTGCTGAAACTTGAAGTTCAATAAAAATCTCATGATAACCTTGAAACCATGTTGAAATAAGTTCCTCCAATTCACTAATTCCCTTCAGGGAAGGAAACTGCCAACCTTACCTGGTCTCGTTTATATGCTACTCCATCAATATGTGCTCTCAATGGCCTGAATTTAGCCATATACATGACCACATCAACATCAGAAACAACCCTATAATGAATGCTATGAGAGTTTTAAGATACTCATGGGTCGGGACAACAGCAGACCTCAGGTCAAAGTGGGGATAAGTGAACTACAACAATATTAGGCAGGAACTGGGGAATTTTGACTGGTTGGCACACGCACGGACAAAGGAGGGAACCTATTTGTGTAGCCAGAAAAGTTTGGTGAAATCCTAAACGTGTACTTTGTGTTGGTATTCAGAAGTGAGACGAAATTGGTGGAGGATGATCTCAAGGTGTGGAGGGTCAAATTTCAAAGCCAAGCTATTGTTACAAAGGAAGATGTTTTGTGTGTACGAAAAAGTATGGATGTAGATTAGTCGCTGGGCCCTGATGGAATCTATGCCAGAATATTGAAGGATATAAGAGAACAAATTGCTGCAGCATTGCAGGCATCTTTGTATCCTCTTTGGCCACACATGAGGGCCCAAAGGTTTGGAGAATGGCCAATGTTCTCCCATTGTAGTCGAGTAGCAGGGATAATCCAGGAAATTACAGGTCCGTGAGCCTCACATCAGTGATAGGGAAATCAGTGAAAAAGATTCTCAGGGACAAGGCCTTTACATTTTTCGCAGCAAATGGACAAATTGGTGATAGACTGCATGACTTTGTGCAAAGGAGGTGGTACCTCACCAACTTGACTGAATTTTTTGAGGAGGTGACAAAGGTGATTGATTCGGGAAAAACAGCTGATGTTGTCTCCATGGACTTCAGTAAAGCCTATGACATGACCCTCATGGCAGACTGGGACAAAAGGTGAAGTCACATGTTGAGCTGGCAATATGGACAGAGTACTGGCTTAGTCACAGGAGACAGTGGGTAGCAGTGGATGGATGCTTTTCAAAATGGAGAGTTTTGAATTGTGTTGTTACACAGAGATCAGGGCTGGGACCTCTGCTGTTTGTGTCCAGATAAATGATTTTGAGCAAAACGTGGCTGGTCGAAGTAGTATGTTTCAGGGCAATAGAAAATTTAGTGGAGTTGTGGAAAGCGAGGAGGATTGTTCGAGGATACAACAAGATATAGTTCAGTTGGAGGCATGAAAAGGTAGAAAAAATCCAGATGGAACTTAATCTGGACAAAAGTGAGGTGGATCACGGACAGGTGTAAATTCAACAGTAAATTGCAGAACCCTGAGGATTGCCGATATGCAGACAGATCTGGTTGTGCAGGTCTACAGATCACTGACGGTGGCAGCACAGGTAGATAAGGTGGAAAAAACGCTGATAGCACACTTACCGTCATTGTAAGGGGCATTGAGTGTTAGCACAGGGAAGGTATACTGCAGATTTATAGAACTTCCATTGGGCCACACTTGGAATGTTGAGGATGGTTCTGGTCACCACACTACCAGAAGGATGTGGATGCTTTGGAGAGTGTGCAGAATACGTTCACCAGATTGTTACCTGGTATGGGGATTTTTAGCGATGAAGAAAGAATAGATGAACTGGGTTTGTCTTCACTGGAGCGCAGGAGGTGGAGGGGCGACTTCACAGAATTTTATAAGTTTGTGAATGGCATTGCTAACATTGGAAAGTATGAGACTTTTTTTCCAAGGCAGAGGTGTCAATTACCAGGGGATACAGTTTCAATTTGTGAGGTGGGAGCAAGTTTGAAAGAGATGTGCAGAACAAGTTTTTCACACAAAGGATGTTGAGTGCGTGGAGCTCACTGCCAGAGGAGATGGCGGAAGCAGACACAATTGCAGGATTCAAGAAGTACCTGGACAAATACATGAACAGGGAAAGAATTGAGGGATATGGATCCTGTATGTGAGGGCAGTGTTTGTATGGAAGGGAAAAATGAGGTGGCACAGGTCTGGAGGGCTGAAGGGCCTGTTCCTGTGCTGTATTGTTCATTGTTCTCTTCTTCTCTTTGTTCTTGGATACAAAGCCTGAGAAGCTTTAGCTCCATTAGTTTGCTCAATACCCCTTCCACAGAGTGAATACCCCTTTCACAGGAGGAGAGAGAGGGAGAGGTATTTGAGATTGAAAAACAGCAGCAATGTTAGTTTCTGAAATTCGGGCTAATAATTAACACTTTACCAGAATTGCATGGGAGAAAGGAATCAGATTATTGGGCTGTTCCATGTGGGATCTTGCTGTGCATCAATGCCATCTTAGCAAGCAGTGAGACTTCTAATCAGCAAACTCATTTGTTTTGTGAAGTTTTCAAAATGATCTGGCCTGAAAAATCAATTCCCTGCTGACACATTTAATATTTCGATGTTACTGAGAGGAAATCTCTCAGATGTTGTTGTGCCATTTCTCGAAAGATTTTCCAATTCTGTTTCTTTTCTCCCAGGAAATTGTTATTCACTTAGATGATCCAAAGAAAGTGACACAGTTTGGGGCAAGGTCATCTTTGAATAAGAGCATCCTCCAAGAATGGCCCAGAGTCCTGAGGCTTATTCGACAGGCTGTTCTCCTTGGGGCCGACGAGTTCTGTCTCGTTTTTCCCCCAAAGTTTGATTTCCTCTGCTGGGCCCTGGCTTTTTTAAAGGGACGTCTGGGTCACTAGGTTCTGTCAGATTGTGGCCCTGACATTTTAAGACAGGTTTGACACCTGTGGTTACAGTAACTGAGATCTTGGGATTTGGCACAAACTTGTGAAGCTCCACTATCCCCAGTGTGTGTCTGACAGACAGGACTTCCCAAAGAGAGAATTTAAACCCTAAATGTCCTACTGTCTCATATAAACTTTCTGTAATGTCAAAATAATAATGTGTAAAATTAAAATTGACATTGGGAGTGAGACAGAGAGGGGGTTGAAAAAGGGAGAGGGGCAGTAGAAAGAGAGAGGGGCATTTGAGATGATGGAGTATTAGTCATGACGGTGCCTGTGGTAGCAACAAGCATTTAACATTTAAGCAGTGCCCATCAAAAAAACGAACCCATCTTCCTGCTGGTACTTTGCTGCCTGTCAGGTTTTGCTGTTCTCCGATGGCCGGCAGCAATGCGATCGTAGCAACAACTGTTTTGTTTAGCTCATACTTTTACGGCTGCTCAATGTTTGTGGTATTCAAACCCCCAAACTTTATTCCTCAATTTGATCATTGTTGGGTTTGCTGGCGGTTATTTTGTGTGACAGAATGACTTCTTGCTGTGTAATTTGTTGAAACATGTTCCCCCCATTCCAGTTCCAATACATTTCTCGCTCACACTCTATCCACCCATCCCACACAGGAATTTTTATTTCGAAACTGTGACAGGACAAGGAATGCTTCCCTTGGACAGAAATTTCCCCAAGAGGGGAGGGACGGGCGTTGGCCTGAGGCCTGTTCGACAGGCCACACACCAATGCGGCCCACATTATTTGTGCCTGTTGATTACCCTGAGGTTCCTCTGGGGGCCCCTGGTTTTTTAGGTGCCTCTGGTTCATTGAATCCCGTCGGATTGCGGCGGTGCCATTTTCAAACAATTTTGAATCGTTGGGTTGAAGTTACTGGGGTAATACAAACATATTAGCCCCCCTCCCATAGTGAGTGTCTAACAGACAGGACTTCCCAAAGAGGACTTTAAAACCCTGAATGTGAAATTCTCCTTAAACACTTGGCATAATGAAGAGTAATATGTGATTTGTGTGGGGCAGGATCATACAACCGCAGCAGTGAAAGAAAGAGATACACTGGCAAAAGAGGGACAGGAGGAGAGGCAGGGAGAGGTATTTTAGACACTGAAACAGCAGGAATGTTAGTTTCTGGAGCTCAAGCAGATAATGAACACTTGCGCAGCATCACAGAGGACAGAGCAATCAGATTACCTGTGATTTTACCCAGGGAATTTGAAAGTCAAGCTTGAAATGGCTGCAATGAGTGCGGGGCAGAAAGAGAGATGGACAAAGACAGAAACAGGAACGGAGAGAGAGAGGGAGAGAAAGATTCATATCTAGGAATCACACTGACAGCTTCAAAATCCCCAGAGAGAGAACCTCAGAAAATATCCCCATGGTCTGGCCACTGCTGTGTATGTTGGGGGTTTTAACGGCAGAGAATCTGCGATAGAGAGAACAGCCTATCATCTGAGAGGCTTGTGTGGGATCAATGTTGAATAATTTCAAGTTGCACTGATATCAATTAACAAAGCTTCCTTTTAAAAATTAAATTGAAACAAGGAACAGTCAATCTGTGCTGCCCTCGAGTTAACATGTCAATGTGTCAGAGAGCTCTCGGGGGCAACTAAGACGTTCCAGGGGTGGAGACAATAAAGCCCTCACTAAGAATAAATCTGAAGAAGAATGCATCAGATTCATTCTTAAATCCTTTTTTTTTACCCCTCTGTCTATGAAGAGAGTCACCAGCTCTCCCTGTCTGGTCTGTTCCAGATTGTGTGTGTGTGTGTGTGTGTGTGTGTGTGTGTGTGTGTGTGTGTGTGTGTGTGTGTGTGTGTGTGTGTGTGTGTGTCTGTGTGTCTGTGAGTGTGTGTGTGTGTGTGTGTGTGTGTTTGCGTGCACGCTCGTGTTTCTGGGAACAGAGAGAGAGGGAGAGATTGGGATAGAGAGAGAGAGAGAGACAGAGAGTGGGAGGGAGAGACAGAGAGAGGCTTTTGAGATGAGGTAATTTCTGGAGTTACAGCAAGCAGTTAACATTTAAGCAGTATCACAGAGGATAAACGAATCAGATTATCAGGCTGGCTGTTGCTGTAATGTTTGACAGAGATCTTGCTGTGCAGCAATGTCTGCAATGCCATTGTGACAGGCAGTGAGTGTTCAAAGCAGCAAACTTGTCACTTTTGAAGTTTTTGGAAGGAGCCCAGCAGATAAACTCAATCTGTAACTGATACGCTGCTGAGAGATTGTCAGTGTTCTGCTGAGACTGGAATCACTGGGATCATGCTGTGCCATCTCTCCCCAAGATCCACAATGTCCTCAACAGCAACTCTTGCATTTCCACACTTCTGCCCTCAAACGCCCTCCTCACAACAAACATGAGGACAGAATCATCCTGGTCCTCACATACCATCCCACCAACCTCCACAACCAGCACATCATCCTCCATCTCTTCCACCATCTGCAATCCGACACCACCACCAAAGAGATATTTCCCTCCACACCCCTACCTTCCTTTCACAGGGCCCACTCACGTCGCAATTCCCTCATCCACTCCACACTCTGCACCAGCCCCACCACACCCAATAACTTTCCATGCAACCGTGGGAGGTGCTTCACCTGACCCTACACCTCCCCTCCCATTTCCGTCCAAGCCCCCAGGCAAACTCTCTTTTATTCAACAGGGGTCACCTGCAAATCCTTCGAACTGATGTACTGTATCTATTGCTCCCAATGTGGCCTCCTCTACACCAAGGAGACCAAGCACAGACTCTGTGACCAATTCACGGAGCGTCTGCGCTCTGTCCGCTATCATCAACATCACCTTCCGGTTGCCAACCAATTTAACTCCCCCTCCCACTCTCCTGGTGACATGTCCATCTCAGGCCTCCTCCAGCACCGCAATGACACCGCACTCAAACTGGAGGAACAATACCTCAAATTCCACCTCAGGAGCCGACAGCCCAATGGCCCCAACATTGAATTCACCAGTTTTACAATCTCCCCACCACCGGACTCGTCCTCTGTCCAACCCTCCCTCTCATCCCCAACCCCTAAACCTGACACAACCCGTCCATCTTCATTCCCACCTCTCTGGCCCTCCCTTTCCACTGACACAATCCCCAGTGCCCCCTCCCTGAATCCACCTATCAACATCGCACCTACCATCCCCAGCCCAACCCCTTCTCCCTGTATTTATTTCCCAGCTCCGTTCAACCTCCCCATTCCTGATGGGGGGGCTGTCGGCCTGAAATGTCAACTTTCCTGCTTCTCTGCTGCTGCCGGACCCGTTGTGTCCTCCAGCTCCACCTTGTATTGATTCTGTCTCCTGCATCTGCTGTTCATGCTGCCTCCTTTAACTAATCCTGTCTCGTTCGTCCCGGGGAATTGTTGTTCACTCAGAAGATCCACAGAGAGAGAGAGAGAGAGAGAGAGAAAGAGAGAGAGAGTGACTTTGGGACAGGGTGATCTTTGTACAAGAGCGTCCTCCAAGATGGGGGGCCACAGCTCTGAGGCCTGAGGCCTGAGGCCTGTACAACAGGCAATGCTCCGCGGTGTCCATTTGAGCTGTTTCTGGTTATTACCCCGTGGTTTGATTTCATTTGTGAGCCCCTGTTTTTTTTTAATGGGCCACGAGTTAACAGGGTCCTGTTGGATTGTGGCCTTGTAGCTTTAAAACATGTTTGGAAGTAACCGGGACCTTGGGATTTGACATAAACAGGTAAACCCCTAGCGAGCCTCTGAAAGACAGGACTCTCCCAAAAGAGGAACTTAACACACTAAATATGAAACTCTCCGAAAGACATGTTATTATGTCAGAGTAATGTGCGGTGTGTGGGGGCAGGATGATACAATTTGAGAATCACGCTGTTGGCCACTTTAATTCAAATCACTGAGTATCTGGGAGGAGGGTCTTTCTCTCCCTCTCTCCTGTCTGCAATCCTCCCCAGCTTCCTTTTGTTTCTTAAACAAATAAAACATCCCACAGCTTGAAGGGCTGAATGTTCTCCTCCTGCTCCTATTTTCTGTATTTCTATGTCCAATGCATCACTCATTTTCTTGTCATACTCTCACATCCAAACAATGAAAAGGAGTGGACCCAGCACCGATCCCTGTTGGACACCACTGGTCACAGGTCTCCAATCTGAAATGAAACCGTCCACCACCTCTCTCTGTCACCTACCTTCAAGCCAGTTCCGTATCCAGATGGCTAGTTCCCCAGATGGCTAGGATTCCATGTCATCTAACGTTACTAACCAGTCTACCATGCAGGACCTTGTCGAATGCCTTACTAAACTCCATATAGATCACACTGACCGCTCTGCCTTCATCAATCTTCTTTGTTTCTTCTTCCATAAACTCAATCAAGTTAGTGAGCTACGATTTCCCTGCACAAAGCCATACTGGACAAACCGAGTCAGCCGTGGCCTTTCCAAATACATCCAAATTCGGTCCCTCAGGATTTCCTCCAACATCGTGCCCACCATTGATGTCAGGCTCACTCTTCTATAGTTCCCTGGCTTTCCTTTACCATGTTTCTTAAACAGTGAGACCACTTTTGCCAAACTCTGTGGCATCGGAGATACAAGTACCTCAGGAAGAGGCGCAACAATCGCTTCCCGAGCTTCCCACAGAGTTCCAGGGGACACCTGATCAGGTCCCGGGGATTTATCCTCCCTGATGTAATTTAAGGAATCTACACTACCTCCTCTGTAATATGGACATTTTTAAAAAGAAATAATAGTTTATTTCACCATATTACTTCCATATCCTTCTCCACAATAAAAACTGATGCAAACTACTCATGTCGTATCTCCCCGCATCTCCACCTATTCCACACATAAGTTGATCTTCGATGAGTCGTATTGCCTCCGAGTTACTTTTTTATCCTTATGTATTTGTGGAATTCCTTTGGATTCTCCTTACTCTCATTTGCTGAAGCTGTCCCATTTCCCCTTTTGCTTTCCTCCTTTAATATACTTCCAGTGACTCTCTCCTCTCCGAGGGATTCACTTGATCCCTGCTGTCTATTGCTGACCACTGCAACCCTCTTTGTTTCAGAAAAAGCCTCAATTTCTGCCGCCATCCAATATTCCCTCCCAGCCTACCCCTTCTCGGCAACAGGAAAACACTGTTTCTGGATTCTCACTATCTCACTGTTGAAGCCTTCCCATTTTCCAGCTGTCTCTTTCCCTGTGAATATTGAAACAAACTTTTGAAAGTTCTTGCCTAACACTGTCAAAATTTGCATACCTCCAATTTAGTACATCTTGCAAAACAAACTCTTGGCCAACGATCTTCACAACAGAACATCCATTTGTTTCTTATGTCAACAGGGATAGAATGCAAAGTGAAAAACAAAGACGTTGATTACATTCACATGTTCCTTTGCTTTGGGCTAATTTGAAGACAATTTGCTGGTGGCTGGTTCCAGACTCTCCTCAAGGTGAGACATTACCTCGGCATCCAACAATTCGACAGATGTTCAAAAAACCTGACTTTTTTTCAACAAGGTAAATGATTTCACATGCGATGCTACTGTGAGAAGCAAGTTATCTGAAGGAACACTCTTATGTTGATCACTCCATTCGATGCAACATCCTTCCCTCATACGATCAGCAGCAATGTGCACTTGACTCAGAACCATCTGATATCTGGCAAGTGAACAATCAGACAGTGAAGCGTTGCCTCACCACCGCTCCTGGTAATGCAACAGTCTGTGTGCTCTGTGGGCTGCACAGCTTCCATTCAAATCAAAGTTTATAATTGTTTTGTCATTTGTAACAAATTTAAGTTCTCAACATGAGCAGAAGTCCGACAACACCTGGTCATGGAATACAGGGGAAAGCTTTTAAAAAGACATGATTATGTCTCTCACTAGTTTAATTTGATGTCGTTTTCTCCCTTAATGCATTATTTTGTTCGTCTCGGTTTATTGAATTCAAAAATGTTCTGAATCCCCAGGCCTGAGGTTTAATGGCAGCTTTATAGATATTGTTTTAATGTAACTTATTTTTCAAAACAACCTGTTCATTCCCACTGCATCACAACGTTTCCCCCATCACCCCCAAATTCAACTTTACACATCTTTTCCTTTGGTTGACAACAATCTTTACCTTCCCTTGTATTCCATGATTTGATCTTGTTGACTTCTGCTCATGAGCAGAACTTAAATTTGTTACCAATGATGAAATAATTAAATTTTTCTTTTCAAATGCAAGCTGTGTAGAGCACAGAGCACAGAGCACACAGACTGTCACATTACCAGGAGCAGTGGTGAGGCAATGCATCATTGTCAGGTTGTCCACTTGCCAGATTTCAAATGGTTTGTGCCTTTCAGTAAAGTGCATGCTATTGCTGATCTTATGAGGGAAGGATATGCTTCCAGTGGAGCGTTCAACTTAACAGTATTTTGTCAGATGGCAGTAGCATTGCACATGAAACTATTTACCTCATTTAAAAAAAGCAGAGTTTATGTAATTAAACACACATTTTGAAATGTTGAAAACTGAATCAATGTCTCACTGAAAAATGAAAAGGACATCCTGGAACCAGCCACCAGAGTTTAGTCATCAAATGGGTCTGAAGCAAAGGAACATGCAAATGCAATTAAATTATTGCATTCTCTGCCTGTTGACCTCAGAGACAGATGGACATGCTGCATTTCATTTGGCCAAGAAGATTGTTTTGCCAAGTTGTAAATGTCTGTCCAAATCAAAAGTAGGAGTGGCCCAACATGGACAGTGACGAAACTGAGGACTCAAGCAGAGTGGTGAATTAGCTCAGAGAAGAGGTGTTTCAGGTGAATCTTTTTTGTTCCTCTGTCTGGCTGTTTTCTCCATTAGGTTTGATCTCTGCCTCTGTCTCTTCCTCTGTCTATCGCAGTCTCTCCCACTCTCCCTCCCTCTCTTGCACTCTGTCTCTCTCTCAGTCTTTATGTCCCAGTGCCTCCCTCTCTCTCTGTCCCTTTCAATTCACATATTTTCTGTCTATCTGACTCACTCTCTGTCCTACTTCTCACTCTTTCCTTCTGTCTCTCTCGCCCACTGTCATTCTCCCTCTTTCAGTGTCTCTCATTGTCTGTGTAAAACTCCCTTTCTCTCTGTCACCGTTCCTCTTGCTCTTTCCCCCTCTCTGTCATGTTTGTCAATCTATCTCTCTCTCTCCTTGCGTTGCCCTCTGTGTGTACTGTCTGACTCGCTGTCTCGCTTTGTGTCTCTCACAGTATTGCTCTCCTCTCACCGTCTCTCTCACTTTTGATCTCTCACTGTCTCTCTGTGTTTCATTCTTTCGCTCACTGTCTGTCTCACTGTCTCTCTCTCTTTCTTTCTGTTGCACCATGTCTCAAACTCTCTCTTTCTTCCCTGTTTCTCACTCACTGACTCCCTCTCCGTCACATACACATTCTCAATCACTCTCTCTCTCTCACACACATATCATTCTCTCTGTCTCAGCCCCTGTCTCCCTCTCTTTCTCCCACTCTGTGCCTCTCTCTGTCTCTCACCGCTATCTCTGTTCCTCACTGTATATCTCTCTCCCTCTCTGTCTCTCATGCTCTGTTTCTACCTGTCTGTCTCTCTCTCTCCCTCTCTGTCTCTCATGCTCTGTTTCTACCTGTCTCTCTCTCTCTCTCTCACTCACTCTCTCTCTCTCTCTCTCTCTCTCTCTCTCTCTCTCTCTCCCTCAGTGTCTCTCACGCTCTGTTTCCACCTGTCTCTCTCTCATACACACAAGGTGTGGAGCGGATGTATACGGCAGGGCAGGCAGCATCTTCGGAGCAGGAAATCTGACGTTTCAGGCCTAGTCCCTTCATCAGAAAAGGGGTCTAGTCCCAAAACATCAGCTTTCCTGCTCCTAAGGTGGTGCTTGGCCTGCTGTGTTCATCCACCTCTACACCTTGTTATCTTGGATTCTCCAGCATCTGCAGTTCCGACTGTCTCACACTGTTTCTTTCATATTTTCTCTCCCCACTCCCTCTCACAGTATCTATCTGTGTTTCTTTGTCTCTACTATTCTATTTATTTTTGCTCTATCTTTTCATCTCTCTTTCTCACTCTGTCTGTCAGCCTGTCTCTCTCTCTAACTGTCTCCCTCTCTTTCTGAAGCAGGCTGCTGAATTCATGACATTATATTGCGGAATACCTGGTTTGACAAGATCATGCCCGTGAAAATGTGGAAAAGGCACAATTTGAATTCTAATTCTTAAACTGCCTTATCATTTGGATGGATGGTAAAAGATTGTTTCCAACTGTACTGTGGACATGTTGGTGCAAGCTTGTGTGATCTGTTCCAGCCGCAGTCGGAGCAAATGCCTGTGGGTCAGGAAACAGCAGCTCAGTGACAATGTAATAAAGTCTGAACTCTGTGCAGGCCAGGGTCTCATTCAAGGGGTGATTATCTGGCAATTGTGTCCCAGGAGGCAGAGGCATGAGCTTGATTCTACACTTTGGTTCTGTCTGTGCTCAGAGATGGCACGATGTCCAGACGAGAGTGAGGCGGTACCCCAAAGGTCACAGTGGAGAAAGTTCAGGATTTGCAATTTGGTGTTTTTATTGGCTAAATCTAAAGTCATTATCCATCACTAATTGTCTTTGAAATTCATGCAGTAAAGCCTCAAAACTGAGCAGGTCTGACAGCATCTGCAGAGAGAAAACAGAGTTACTGCTTCGAATCTGGTGACTCTTTGTCAGAACTGATCGCATCTGGAATAAGTGGTATATATCCTGAAGACTGGGATGGGGGTGGTGATGTGGTGGGGAAAGTGAGGCATGAGAAGGTGGCGGAGATAGAGCCTAAAGAGAGAGAGAGAAATGTGTGACAATATGTGCCTTTAAGAGGGATTTATTCTGTGATAATGGGAACTGCAGATGCTGGAGAATCCAAGATAACAAAGTGTGGAGCTGGATGAACACAGCAGGCCGAGCAGCATCTCAGGCGCACAAAAGCTTTTGTGCTCCTGGGATGCTGCCTGGCCTGCTGTGTTCATCCAGCTCCACACTTTGTTATTATAGAGGGATTTATTCTGTCTGTTTTCTCTTCACACGGGAGTTGTGAAGCAGGCATATCTGCTCCATTAAAAGCAGAGTAAGTAATTTCTGTTCAAAGTAAACAAAAGAAGCAGGAATGGGTGGAGTCAGGCTCACACAGACCCAAGGTTTTAGTTTTGCTTTGAATTGCTGAAATTGGGTTTTTGGAGTTGAAACTGCGAGCTCCAGCTCTCGTTGTCTCTCTCTCTGTGTGCTGCTAGTTTCAACCTGTTACTGATCCTTCTCCTGGACTGGAATCTGTTGAATTGCTGGATTTGCTTTTGCCAGGCTACGTTCATGGGGTGTTGCTTTATTGGATCAGTTGATGAGCAGTAGTTCATACATTATTTAAGTATTTCAGTGGAATTAAAGTCATGTCATTTTTTATTTGCATTATTGAGTTATAATTATTGAGTAATGATAATTTGTGTTTTGCTAAAAGCTCAGTAGTTTGACCATTCAAATCAAACATGGAGTGCAGCAGCATTTACTTGCCTGGAAATAAAAGTTAGTGTTCAGGTTATCTCCTTGCTGTATTTTGGGAGGTTTGGTCCATTCCACAACATATGAAAGGGGTGAGTAAACAAGAAGATAATGGATAGCAGGCCAGGACAGAACAGGAGCTGAATATCTGAGAATTAAAGCCAAGAACAAAGTTAAACATTTAAACATAATAAAAGCTTTTCTGATGAAGGGTCGAGGCCCGAAGTATCAGCTTTTTTGCTCCTAGGATACTGCTTGGCCTGCTGTGTTCATCCAGCTCTGTTTTCTCGGATTCTCCAGCATCTGCAGTTCCCATTATCTCAGAAAGGGGTTACCTGTTTTGTGTGGACTCAGTGGCAGACGAACTACTTCCCCTGTCATGATCCAAATCTCAGCAAGTCGAGCTTTTCTTGAGGAGTAATGAGTAGTGATACACTGGACGGAGCTGAACATGACAGTTTATTTGTTAGAAACCTAGGATTCAAATCAGTTGGGGTTGTGGAAATTGCACAACATCAGAGCAAGAGCTAGCTTCAAATTACTGATATTTGTAGTTGAGATGGAAAACATAAGGTAGTGTACACCTGGAAGATCCACAGTGAGAGAGATAGTGTTCACTCTGTAGGTGGGAATAGAGAAGAACAGTTAATATCGCACTGTCTGTGGACATCCCAGTCGGACAGAGAGAGATATATCTCATGACTCACGCAGATGCCCAAGTGAGCGAAAATGTAGGGACCACACACTCAAATTATTGCCCTCAATTATCCAACAACGGCCATTTCATAATTTATCTTCCATTATATTTCCTCTTCAATTGACGCTTTCTAATGATAGTTTTGTGATCCCGGTCCCAGAGTATCACACAGTGACATGAACACTCTACTGCTGGTTCTCAGCTTCATTAGCAAGTTCCTTGCCATTTATTCAAACTTCACTCTGTTTATTTATTTTAATTCTGCAGGAACACCTCCCATGGTGCATTTGTGACGTTCTTCAAACAATGTCACTGTTCTGGCACGGTGATAAACGGAAATGTTATGGTTTGCAATAACAGAGGGCATAATCTGACAGAATAAACCCTAGTGAGTAATATACTGAATGGGCACAATTCTGTCAAATTTCCTTCATTGTTGCTAATTGTACACCGAAAATCTTTGATTCTTTTTGAAAGGACAAAACAATGGTCTTTCTTAATGAGACAAACACATCAATTTTGGAGTTCACAGATTCCAACAGAATGGTTACAGGAGAGATGGAGGCCATCCTGTACACCGTGACTCTGCTGCCTCCCTGAATGATTCATTCACCAAGGATCAATTTTCCACAATCGCTCTGTAACTCTTCACCTCCTTCCTATATGGACAGGTCAAAGGGGCGGGATGAGGTTAGGAGGTCGGAAATGGAGGTGAGACTTGAGGGGGGAGGAGGGGATAGGTGAGAGTAAGAACAAGTTAGGGAGGCGGGTACGAGTTTGGCTCGTTTTGGGTTGCAGTGGAGGGAGGGGAGATTTTGAACCTCATTCCGCCCCCTTGACCTGTCCGTCCTCCCCGACTGACCTATCCTCTCTCTACCTCCCCACCCTTACTCTCCTCCCCACCTATCTTCTCCTCTATCCATCTTCGAACCGCCTCACCCTCTCTCCCTATTTATTTCAGAATCCTCTCCCCGTCTCCCTTTTCTGATGAATGGTGTAGGCCCGAAACGACAGCTTTTGTGCTCCTAAGATGCTGCTTGGCCTGCTGTGTTCATCCAGCTCCACACTTTGTTATCTCGGATTCTCCAGCATCTGCAGTTCCCATTACCTCTAAACACTCTGAGAGAGCTGGTGGGAGTTACGGCCCATTTGTAACTCCGGAACATTAAACTAATCTCCTTCAGCCCTGGCTGTGAAGCCATCACCTGTTGCAAAGTAAAAATGATCACGAATATATTTCGGGAAGGACTTGTTGTACTTTTATATAATGTAAAGCACAGCCCACTGATAATCCTGTTTCACAATCTTTAAAGCATTTATCACGACTACTGGAATACAGTACATATTTCTTGTCTCCATATACATCGTCCCCTCTAGAAGCACAACACTGAATTTTGTTTCTGTATCACTCTGTTCATCCAGGAGCACGGGACCCTACTGTGAATACGACATCCTCCCACATTCGTCTCCGCTAGGAGCACTGTGCTCTGTTTCAATTTGGTTGAGCCAATCATGAAGGAGACCATCAATATGAGACATTTAATCATGTATCCAATGGAGAATTTTGGACAGACCTCTCTGTCTGGCAAAATGCTGTGAAGGTTGGTCTCACGGCCAAAGAGAGGGGGATTTCAGTGAATTTCTGTCATATGTTTAATTGAGTAAAGCTCGATGAACATATCAGAGCACCAGATGATACATTAATGTGAGAATATGAACAGCTCATGTAAAGTCTTTAAAACGTGCGGAACTGGGACAAGGGTCAACAGGATGTTCGAGGGATACATGGACAGACGTTACCGAGAGTGGATGGAGAAGAAAGGGGGCGCAGATTTCCGTCCTCCCTCCGATTCTAAGAGTCGGGTAATAATTGTGACCAGGTCAGGATCAGACTGTGTGATTATTATTTCAGTTCTGGTGGTTGGATGGTTCCGGAGAAAGTTGTGCAATTTGATCACTGTTGCACAAGGAGTACGGGCTGGTTAAATGGGATTACCACATTTTAACACATCAGATCTCATCCTCTGCTCAGCACTTTCGACAATAATTTTAACCTTTTGGATTAAAATAAATAAAAACTCATTGCAGGCCGTCATCTCTACGTGAGCGAAGGTGAGGTTACCACGACCGTCTATTTTAACTGGAATCGGAATGTTACAGCAGCCAAAACACCATCATTTAGAACCGCTCCAGTTTTTTTTGGGTGAGTTGAAGCCGACACCCTTCTGTAACGCTAGATATTGTACAGGTAGATCATCATTTATTAATCACTCACAATGAGGTTCTGAGATGTAACGTGTTGCTCTCAGAATGTTACATGCACCCCTCACCTTGCAAACGAACAAACCACAAACGAATGAGGTACAATACGAAGCTATTACAATGTTGTGGAGAGCAGCAAGATTCTGAAAAAATATCACTTTCTCTCCGTTTCCAAGGGAAACTAAGGTTCACAGCAGAGAGCAAGAATAATTCTAACAGAACAGATATAATCTCGCAAGTTCTACTGTAGTTCAGATGTTGAAGTGAGGGAAATTGAATGCAAAGATTTATTTGCATGGAATGTAATGCCGGAGGATGTGGGAGGTTGTGACGGAGGGAAGAGAGTCCAAGTGATTGAAGAGAGTCGACTACATATCATAGAGGAGTGAAATGAAGTGTTGGAGGTGAATGAGATGCAGTGACGTACAGGCATGGAATGCAGTGATGGAGGAAAATGGGATTCAGTAATTGACAGCATCAAGCTGCATTGACTGCGGTGCGTAGGACGTAGTTAATGATGGGAGTTGGAGGCAGTGTCTTAACCAAGTGTGAGATGATGATTTGAGAAGTAGCGACCAGTGAAATGGAATTTAATAATGGAGGTGATGGGGATGCGATGACAGAGGTGGGTGAGATATTGTAACTCAAGAGAGAGAACTGGCAGAACAATACAAAGCAGAAGTACCGAAGAGGCCATGTGGCCAATGAAACATGACAACTATCACAAAGCCTACTTCCTCCAACTAGGCCCGGAGCCTTGGGTAATATAAGACTTCAAGTGCTGGTCCACTGCGTTTAAAAGTTTGAGGTTGCCTTCCTGAACTAACCTCCTAGCCAATGTTCTCCAAACCTCAGTCGTGTCTGTGCAAGTACGTTTTTAACGTGGAAAACTTTCTAAGCCTTCTACTTTTCACTTGAAAATTATACTCCCTTTTATTTTAGCTCCGAGTAAGTGAAACAGCACTTTAAAAAAATAATAATTCCACCCCCTGCCCATGTCCCTTCTCATCTCTATACCGCTGTCAGGGCCAGTTTGAACATCTTCCTCTCCAAAGAAATCAACTCAATCTTTTCCAGCCTTTCTACATAGCTCCATCCCAAGCAAATTCCTGGTAAATATTCTGTGGTCAACCTCCACTGCAGTCAAATCTTCTTGTTGCTGCTCACGGTCCTCCAACAATGTCCTAAACAAAGTCCTGAACAGCTGAAACATGACCTCCTTGCGCGTATGCACTCAAGGATGCCTGAGAAAGGGAACTACCCAATGTGTCTCATGGACTACTCTGTTCACCTGCCTTGCCACATTCAGGGACCTGATTCCCTCCTTCCTCTCTGACCTCGAATGTCCGGCCATTCATTCAGTAATGTTTTGCATTTTTCCTCATTCCAAATTGCATCGTCACATGAATGTCAGGGTTAAATTTCATCTGGTATAGATACCAGCATCTGGCAAACCATTTACATCCTCCTGTAGCCGAATACCTTCCTCCTCACTGGGATTACTTGGCCAATGTTTGTGTAATACATAAACTTAATAAAGATTCCCACCACACCACACTCCAAAATATTCATCTAGACAGCTGCGTTATTTACGAGTATCACAAAGCTGAAGCAATCCAGTAATGACCACCGTGGTATCCGCAGCTGCCAGTTCCACAAATTGACCTCTGCCATAGCCACCGCCCTCCAGTCATTAGGAAAAAGCTTGAATCCAACTTGCCCAATTACTCTGTATACCATGGATTTTACTTGTTTTCCCCTGATGTCCGATTTGGTATCTTGCTAAAGAAATTGTGGAAATTCGTGTCAACTACATGAACTGCTAAACAAATTGTAACGTCTGGGAAATATTCCAAGAGGTTTCTCAGGCATGACGTCGCTCTGGCAAGCCTCAGTGAATTCTATTTCAAACTTTGTTTCTCCAAAAGTACATTAATTGTATGCTTCACTTTTTATCCCCCAAGAGGTTTCGTGCCAATTAAATGAGGCCCTTGGTTTACAGCACCCTGGTCTATATCTAACACATTACATGGAGAGTGTAAGCTGGTGCATTAGCTGTTCTCCAATCCTCTCGCACCTCTTCTGTGACAGGAGACGATTGGAAAGTTTGGCTCAGTCCCCTGTAATTACCTTCCAGGCCAAACCCAGGATGCTTGTTAGTCGGACCTGAGTATTTGTCAGCTTTTGAATGCACCAAACCCTCCAATACCTCCTCGTTTCATACATCAATCTGATAAGGAACTTTACAGTCCATCTTCCCACATTCTGTGCTTTCATTGTCCTTCTCCAGAATAAAGTCATCTGTGAAGAATTTTTTTTAGCATTCCACCAATGTGCTCCTGTTGAAGCATAGATTACTCTCTTTACCTCAACAGGACTGAAACTTTCAATGGATATTCACGTCCCCTTGACAGATTTGCAGAATATATTGGGATCCGCCTTTCTGTTGCCTGCCAGCGTTTCCTTATTCACCTGTTTGTTCTTTCAGTTATTTTCTTGCTTTTCTGCATCAATATACTTTGTGTCAGAAATGTTTTTGCTTCCAGGACTCTGTATCCTGTAATATCTGTGTCCTTGTGATGATCCGGTAATATCTGTGCTCTGATTCAATCCCATTTACCCTGTGAAAGTATATGGCTGAGGCACACAGTGCTAGTGTGGATTAGTCTTTGTGGAATGAGTGAAGAAACTAATCATTTTTTAAACGCTCAAAACAATTTATTAAGGGGTGATAGACATAGGAGAGATGTCAGAGTTGGGTTCTTTACTCGGTAGTGAGGGCATAGAATGCCCTGCCTACATCAGTAGTAGACTCGCCAACTTTAAGGGCATTCAAATTGTCATTGTATAAACACATGGATAATAATGGAATAATGTCGGTTAGATGAGCTTCAGTTTGGTTTCACAGGTCGGCGCAACATCAACGGCTGAAGGGTCTGTATTGCAGTGTAGTGTTCTCTGTTCTATGTCTGCAAACTAACGAACCAGTTCAGTGAGCGAACCACAACCCGAACTACGAATCTACTCAAGAACCTTCGAGAAACACAAATGCAGAAGCGCACTAAACTGCACTTACAGGGCGTGCGTCCACAAACAGACATAGGTACAAACAGATAGAAACAAACATATACAAAAACAGATATGCACACTCTTACTTATACAGAGAAAAACTGACCCACTCACAGACATACATTAATGCCAGTGACACTATCACGGAGTCTCACAGCGAAAACAGACACTTGCCAAGTATGAAACACAGATAAACGTGAATCACATCTGTGCATTCACAAGCAAAGCTGCATCAGCGTGGACACATAAATATTGAACTACATACACAATTTCACAAATAGTTATGCAATCAAACACGCACATAGAAATGCCGAGACAAGCAAAGAGAGGCACGCTCTTACACATACAGTCACAGCTGCTGGTCACATTAGTACACACACATATGCACACACACACAGCTGCAATCACAAACACATACTAAGTACATACACAGTCAAAGAAGAAGACACTGGGTACTGAGTTAGCATCGCAACAATGGGATTTATCAAAGAATTACAAGGCTGATCACTGTTGAGCTGAATGGATTGACTGTAACAGATTGTGCAAGAGTAAACTGATGAGTCCCGTGAAATGCTCAGTCATCGATTGGTGTTTGGAACATTGTTGTCTTCATTCCAGGACGTGCTGTTTCAATCTATTCACTGCATGAGGCAACTGTCAGTTTAAAGACGTGCATAAGGAAAGAATGGGGAAGATGTGGTCGCAAATTTGGCAAGTTTCATTTGTTGGACGGTGTACCCTTACAGTTTGTTCGAATCCATTCTCCACCAGGCACGGCAAGAGCAGGTGAGTTTGATAAGCAACTGCCAGCCAGCAGGAGGAGATCGGTATTTTAGGGAGGTGGGTAACATATCACCTGAGTGAGGTCGCTAATAGGTTAATTTGCCATGAGGAGAGGTTCGATTCTTATGTTTCTTCAATATTTGAACAATAGATGTAACAGGATAGCTCAAAACGCCTCTCAGCTATCCTCTGAATTTGGACTGCATCACCGCATAAACAGAAATATTTGTACAGCAACTTAAATTCTGCAGCATTACACCAACCTGTTGAAAGGTAATTTCTGACTCTGTATAATCCCCGGGATCTCTTCACATTATGTTGTAGTATATCACTTCTATTACATACACAGACCAAAGGAGGATGAATTTGCCAAATATCGGGAAGAGTAAAATCGCAGATTTCCTTCTGCTCTCCATCACTGGGTCAAGACGATTTTCTCTTCAGTCCCTTACGGGCTCGACTGGCCAGTAAAATATGTCTGACTGTCCCAGCTTTAATCAACAAAACCAAACTGAAGGGTAGAAAGGGAGTTAGAATCTTATCAAACCAGTCAAAACCCACCCAACCAGGATGAGTACAGTAGCTTGGCTTCGCAGAACAGAGCTAGGGTACGTTGTTGATTATTGTCCAAGGTTCATATATAAAGTATAAAGGAATGTTTTGCAAACAAAGAAGAATGCAAATTGTTGCTAGCACCACAGCTGCTGTTTTCGCAGTGCAATACCGTGTTTTCAGCAACAAATGACAATAAAGTGATCAAAGGAGAACATGACGGTAAACCAGACAGAACAGTCTGTAGCTACACAAAGCAGGACAGCAGTTAAACTACACATAGGCGTGATATCCAGGAAAGAAATTGAGAAACAATATAGATCGACATGGATCAAGATGACTTCAGTGATAATGACAAGTAGGTCTGCCATTGCCATGGCCACCAGGTAGCGAGTAATGCAAGTGGAGAGGCCACACTTTCTGTGGGACATGATCACAATCCCCAGTAAATTCATTGAAGAAGACAGAACTAAAAATGAATGAAAATCACTTCCTAAAATTCATCAAAATCTGACATTCACCTTCAGCACTAAATGGACCATACATTCATGTGTGTGTGTGTGTGTGTGTGTGTGTGTGTGTGTGTGTGTGTTTTTGTGTGTGTGTGTGTGTGTGTGTGTGTGTGTGTATGTGTTTGTGTGTGTGTGTGTTTGTGTGTTTGTATGTGTGTGTATATGTGTGTGTATGTGTGTAAATGTGTGTGTGCGCGTGTGTGAACGTGTGCGAATGTGTGTGTGTATGTGTGCGCGTGTGTATGTATGTGTATGCAGACGCTGTAAGCTTTAAACAACCTGCCCTTCAGAAAATCCTCAGTCTTCAACACACTCGCCATCCTTACAGACTTTGTTTCCGACTTTAAAAGTCTCTCTAAGTAGGTCCCAACATAAGAGTTTGTGCAGGAAGGACCAGAATAGGCATTGTGAAATGGGACTGAGCATGCGTGCCTGATGCTTCGCAGGTGAGGAACATGCACTGGCTTTTCATCTTCCCTCAAAATTAATTGCTGTGTATTGAGTCAGACTCATGGCTGAGTGAGACAGAAGTGAGAATGTGGCTCTGCTCAGGATGAGAACACTTGTGAAATGGAGCTAGTATTGGTCACACATTGGTCAATTAAAGAAGACATTGTCAGGATTTCACATACAGCAAAAAAAGTGTGCATCCTCATCAGCATCAGATCTCCCCTGGGACTGTCCTTCTCTCAGTATAGAATACCTGTTATAATTTGCCACATCTTAGGGCCAGAAACCAAGCATGGTGTGACCTCTTATCAGAATCAGTCACAACAGAGTATCAGACAGTCCAGACTGGTTTCCCTTCAGAATGAGGCATTGTTCTTCATCAGGCTTCTCTTAGAATCAGGGACAATGAGCCCTGTCTTTGGATAGATCTCTGATTATTGTGAAAGAGGTGGTGCAATGTTAATATCACTGAAGTAATAAACGAGAACCCAGGCAGATTTCTGGGGACATGGGTTTTAATCTCACAATTGTGGTTTGTGAAATTTGAATTCAATAAAACTTCTGGCCCAATAAAGGACGGTGAACAAGAACAAAGAACAACACAACACAGGAGCAGGCCACCAGGCCCTCCAAATCCACAGCGCCACATTTTGTCCTTCCAAACTAACATGGTCATCACTTACAGGGTCGGAGATAATAAAATGTGAGGCTGGATGAACACAGCAGGCCAAGCAGCATCTCAGGAGCACAAAAGCTGACGTTTCGGGCCTAGACCCTTCATCAGAGAGGGGGATGGGGGGAGGGAACTGGAATAAATAGGGAGAGAGGGGGAGGCGGACCGAAGATGGAGAGTAAAGAAGATAGGTGGAGAGAGTGTGGGTGGGGAGGTAGGGAGGGGATAGGTCAGTCCAGGGAAGACGGACAGGTCAAGGAGGTGGGATGAGGTTAGTAGGTAGCTGGGGGTGCGGCTTGGGGTGGGAGGAAGGGATGGGTGAGAGGAAGAACCGGTTAGGGAGGCAGAGACAGGTTGGACTGGTTTTGGGATGCAGTGGGTGGGGGGGAAGAGCTGGGCTGGTTGTGTGGTGCAGTGGGGTGAGGGGACGAACTGGGCTGGTTTAGGGATGCAGTAGGGGAAGGGGAGGTTTTGAAACTGGTGAAACCTCCTTCAGCCCACAATGTTGTGCTGACCATTGATCCTCATGTGTGCACCCTCAAATTTCTGTGACCATATGCATGTCCAGCAGTGTCTTAAATGACCCCAATGACCTTGCTTCCACAACTGCTGCTGGCAACGCATTCCATGCTCTCACAACTCTCTATGTAAAGAACGCGCCTCTGACATCCCCTCGAGACATTACACCAAACAGCTTAAAACTATGACCCCTCGTGCTAGCCATTTCTGCCCTGGGAAATAGTCTCTGGCTATCAACTCTATCTATGCCTCTCATTATCTTGTATATCTCAATTAGGTCCCCTCCCCTCCTCCTTTTCTCCAATGAAAAGAGACCAAGCTCAGTCAACCTCTCTTCATAAGATAAGCCCTCCAGTCCAGGCAGCATCCTGGTAAACCTCCTCTGAACCCTCTCCAAAGCATCCACGTCTTTCCTATAATACGGCGAGCAGAGCTGGACGCAGTATTCCAAGTACGGTCTAACCAAAGCTTTATAGAGCTGCAACAAGATCTCACGACTCTTAAACTCAATCCCCCTGTTAATGAAAGCCAAAACACCACATGCTTTCTTAACAACCCTGTCCACTTGGGTGGCCATTTTAAGGGATCTATGTATCTGCACACCAAGATCCCTCTGTTCCTCCACACTGCCAAGAATCCTATCCTTAATCCTGTACTCAGCTTTCAAATTCGACCTTCCAAAATGCATCACCTCGCATTTATCCAGTTTGAACTCCATCTGCCACCTCTCAGCCCATCTCTGCATCCTGTCAATGTCCCGCTGCAGCCTACAACAGCCCTCTATACTGTCAACGACACCTCCGACCTTTGTGTCATCTGCAAACTTGCTGACCCGTCCTTCAATCCCCTCATCCAAGTCATTAATAAAAATTACAAACAGTAGAGGCCCAAGGACAGAGCCCTGTGGAACCCCACTCACCACTGACTTCCAGGCAGAATATTTTCCTTCTACTACCGCTCGCTGTCTTCTGTTGGCCAGCCAATTCTGTATCCAAGCAGCTAAGTTCCCCTGTATCCCATTCCTCCTGACCTTCTGAATGAGCCTACCACGGGGAACCTTATCAAAAGCCTTACTGAAGTCCATATACACCACATCCACAGCTCGACCCTAATCAACTTTTCTAGTCACATCCTCAAAAAACTCGATAAGGTTTGTGAGGCATGACCTACCCCTCACAAAGCCGTGTTGACTGTATTTGATCAAGCCATGCTCCTCCAGATGGTCATAAATTCTATCCCTCAGAATCCTTTCTAACACTTTGCAGACAACAGACGTGAGACTTATTTGTAGGTTCTCAAATTGTTTGAGTCATGTCCTTCACTCGACTGCGACCATTCTGCTCTTGAAATTCAAGTGAGCTGTTTTGATGAATGAATTATGGCAAACTGGTTGAGCATAGAAAATTATTGTAGCTACTTTACGTCAAAGAGTGATACATCATAGAAACAGATCATTCAGCCCATGTCTGTGCCACCCAACAGAAACAAAATAATACTGAGGAATGAACTGCACTTAGCCAGTAGCCTGACATTTCCTTTCACGTGAAGAGTTCGCTCAGAAACTTCTGAAATGTTGCGAGAATACATACCTTCACCAGCCTCTCAGGCATCATGATCCATCAATCTGCTGCCCAAGGCTGTCCAAATGCTTCCTGAACATTTTCCATTTTAACAATTTACCTCTTGACCTGAAACTTAAGTCCACTTCTTCAAAACATGTTTGCCATGGAAAATGCTCTCACAAACTCCCGTTACTGCATCAGTCATAATTTCAGCAGACCTTAACCAGAGAGCACCTCATCCCATCTTACTTTTCTCTGGTGTAACCAAACACAGAAAGTACAGTCTCTCCTCATAACTGGTATAGTTATGGGCCAAATGCTGGGAAATTGGAGTAGATTAAGTAAGGCTGTCCTGACAGCATGGACGAATTGGGCTGCAGGATCTGTTTCCGCGCTGGATGTCACAAAATCTCTGCAATCATGTATTTTTTTGGTACAGCCAACATCTCTGTACATTCTTCAAGATGAACAGCGGGAATTTACTGAAGATACCTAGACAAAACTTTCCACCCCACGGTCACTTACATCTGGAGGCAAAGGGGCCGCAGAAACAGTGAAAGTCAACAGTAGTAGTTTGATCACTGGCACAGCAATTGACTCTGTGTTACATCTGGAAATGTCAAACTGCAGGCGATCTGCTGGGACTGGGCATTCCATAGTCAGGGACAAAGAAGCCTGTGCAAGACTTCAAGATGATATGTTATCACCTTCCTTCCAGGGCTAAGGATGCCTCTGAGAGGACATAGGTTGTTCCAAAATGGGAGAGTTAGCAGATAGACTCTGTGGTGCATATTGCCATCAATAATATGGGCAGAAAGGGATATGGGATCCTGCAACAGGGCTTTAGGGAATTAGATGGAAAGATGAAAAATAGAAATTCTAGCGTTGGAATGCCTGGATTAACTCCCTCTACCATGTGCTAGTGAGCTCAGAAATTGGATGATAATGCAGTGGCTAAACGGTGAGTGTCAGAGGAAAGGATTGATCTCTCTGGATCATTGGAATCACTACCAGGGCAGGAGGAGCCTGCAGGATGGATTGCGTCTCAGCTGGAGAGGTTCCAATATCCTTGCAGTGAAACGAGGGGATGAACTAGTATTGCAGGTGGGTGTGAACCAGGTCCAGCATGTCAGCAGAGATTGTAGGAACTGCTGATGCTGGAGAATCTGAGATAACAAGGTGTAGAGCTGAATGAACACAGCAGGCCAAGCAGCATCAGACAAGCAGGAAAGCTGGCATTTCGGGTCTAGCCCCTTCTTCAAAAATGGGGGAGGGGAAGAGGATTCTGAAATAAATAAGGAAAGTGGGTGAGGTGGATAAAATATGGATCATGGAGAAGATAGGTGGAGAGGAAACAGACAGGTCAAAGAGGCGGGGATGGAGCCAGTAAAGGTGAGTGTAGGTGGGGAGTTAGGTAGGGGATAGGTCAGTCCAGAGAGCATAGAGAGGACAAGGAGGCAGGATGAGGCTGGTAGGTAGGAGATGGGAGTGAGGCTTGAGGTGCGAGGAGTAGATTGGTGGGAGGAAGGTCACGTTAAGGAGGCGGAGATGAGCTGGGCTGGTTTTGGGATGCGGTCGGGGAGGGGAGATTTTGAAGCTTGTGAAGTCCACATTGATAACATTGGGCTGTGTGGTTTCCAAGCAAAATGTGAGATGCTTTTAGAACATCGAACATTACAGCACAGTGCAGGTCCTTCGGCCCTCGATGTTATGCCAACCTGTCATACCGATCTAAAGCCCATCTAACCTACGCTATTCCATGTACGTCCATATGCTTATCCAAAGGCGACTTAAATGTACCTAAAGTTGGTGAATCTACTACCTTTCCTGCAAGTGTTCCTGTTCCTGCAACCTTTGGGTGAACACCTTTCATTGCGACACTGCACGAGGCCCAGGATGGACATGTCGTCAAAGGAGTGGCAGGTAGGAGTTGAAATGGCTCACGACTGGGAGGTGTAGTTATTTGTCATGAACGGAGTGTAGGTGTTCCAGAAAGTGGACTCCAAGCCTCCACTTGGTTTCCCTGATGTCGAGGAGGCCACATTGGGAACAGCGGGTACAGTATACCACATTAGCAGATGTGCAGGTGAACATCATTTTGATGTGGAACGTCTTCTTGGGTCCTGGGATGAGTGAGAGGGAAGGTGTCAGGGCAGGTGTATCAGTATCTGTGGTTAAAGGGAAAGGTGCCAGAGGTGATTGGGCTGATGGGGAGTGTGGAACAAACAATGGAGTCATCGGGAGAGTGGTCCCTCAAGAAAGCAGATAAGGGTGGGGAGGGAAACATGACTTTGGTGGTGGGGTCAGAATGCAGATGGCAAAAGTGCCGGAGGATGATGCGTTGGATCCGGAGGTTGGTGGGGTGGTACGTGAGGATGAGCAGGATTCTGTTTTGGTTGCTATTGTGGGAAGAGGGTGTGAGGAATGAATTGCGGGAAATGTAGGAAACACGGCCCACGGCATTTTCAACTACTGTGGAGGGGAAGTTGCATCCCTTGATAAACGAGGACGTCCAGGAGTGGAATGCCTCATCTCAGGAGCAGATGCAGCGGAGGTGAAGGAATTTGGAATATTGGGTGGCATTTTTGTAGGAAGGTGGTTCAGAGGAAGTGTATACTAGGTAGGAGTTGGTGGTATTGAAATGGATATTTCCAGGCAGTTTCCAGAGATGGAAACAGAGATGTCCAGGAAGGAGAGAGAGGTGTTGGAGATGGTTCAGTTAAACTTAAGGTTGGGGTGGACGGTGTTACTGAAGTGGACGAACTGTTCAAACTCCTCTTGGGAGCATGAGGTGGCGCCGGTACAGTCATCAATGTAACGGAGGAGGAGGTGGGGAAAAGGGTCAGTGTAACTTCTGAAGATGGATTGTTCCACGTATCCTACAAAGAGGCAGGCACAGCTTGGGCCCATGTGGGTACCCATGGCCACCCCTTTTGCCTGTAGGAAGTGGGAGGAATTGAAGGAGAAGTTTTTCAGGGTGAGGGCGAGTTCAATGAAGTGAATGAGGGTGTCAGTGTCGGGGGACTGTTCGGGCCTGCAAGACAGGAAGAAGCGGGTGGCCTTTAGGCCATCTGTATGGGAAATGCAGATGCATAGCGACTGGATGTCCATGGTAAAGACTTCATGTTGGCGACCAGGGCCTCAGAAGCTTTGGAGGAGGAGGTCGGCATGGATGGTGTCACAGACATTAGTTGCATGTCCCTGAGCAACGGGGAGAAAATGGAACTGAGGTAAGTGAAGATAAGATTGTTGGGGCAGGAGGAGGCGGAGATAATAGGTTGACCAGGGCAGTCAGGTTTGTGGATTTTGGGAATGAGATAGAAATGGGTGGTGCATGGTTGGGGAATGATGAGGTCGGAGTCTGTGGGTGGGTGGTCACCTGAAGTAATGAGTTTGTGGATGGTTTGGGAGATTCTGTTCCTATATCTTGTGTGCTAATTGTTGTCTAGTCAGGGAACACTTCCTAGTGTCTTCCTTCACTTTTTACAATCCAACTTCTATTTTCCTGATTAGATTGCTTCTGGAGACCTTCATAAAAGCTAATGGTACAAGATTCTCAAGGTTATAAATTCCTGCACCTGCAACCCAGTAAAAAGCCTATTCGCAAAGCACTTAATGTTACACCATATTTCTTGACAGGCTTTTATTTCTCTGTAACCCTTTGGTTAGTGCCTTTTGGATTACCATGCATTACGTCAGATAACGATTTTCCCTTCGCTACCTCGTTGTAAGAACCATAGAACCCCGAGAGTGTGGAAACAGATCCTTCTCCACAAGAAATCCACACCGAACCTCAGAGCATCCCACCCTGGCACATCCCGCATAACCCACCTAATCTGCGCATTTCTGAACACTTTGGGCTATTTAGCATGGCCAATCCACTCAAACCTGCACGTCTTTGGACTGTGGGAGGAAACCAGAGCATCTGGAAGAAACCCATGCATACAAACTCCACATAGACATTCGCCCGATGCTGGAATTGAACCCAGGTCTCTGGCGCTGAGCCAGCGGGCTGCCAAAAGTTTGCTTTCCCTCATCCACAAAACAAAATCTTTTTTTTGGAAAAGTCAAATTGAGAACAGGATAAATTTGGTACAACATAAATTAATGATGACCCTGCAGTGTGCATTGTGACGACTGTGATTTTAATTCTTCTATTTTGTTTTCTCATGTTAGGATTTTACAAATTTTGTCACTGAAGTGATGGTTGAAAAACGAGATTGCATGCTACACAGCAATTAAGAGGAAATCCCTTTCTTTAGGGGACACCAATACCCACGTTTATAATGTCGTTCACTTCTCCCCAGCCCAGTTCTATTCAAAGGAAATTCATAGTTGAATGGAGTACTGAGTTACAGTGTGCCCAAGCTCTCACAGGAGTTATTATTACTGCAAGAAAATCCATTTTCAGAGATGAAAAGATGTGTGAGCTTCCATTTTAGTAGGACTGACATGAAGTATTGCAAAATCCTTATTTGTAAATAATTTTATCGGTGATGGGTTCACTTTGGTTGTCATTCAGAAAAAAAAATCTAGATGAGCATTTTGGAGGAATCGTAGTGAGTTTGCAGATGGCACCCACATTGCTGGTATTGTGGACAGTGAAGAAGGTTATTGATGATTCGAAAGAGAACTTGATGAATTGGGTCAGATGGAGTTTAATTTGGATAAACACAAGGTTTGAATTGTGATAAAGCAAGCAGCTGCAAGGCTTAAGCAATGAAAAGTTGGGCCTTGGGTTGTGTAGTACAACCCAAGTAGGCGAATGTTAGGTATCTTTTTCTCCATGGTATGGGAGCTTTCAAGACTGAGGGGAATCATTTTAATGTGAGAGGTGAATAATTTAAGAAAAGACATGTGGGTATTTTCTTTTACAGAAAGTGGTTCCTGTGTCGAATGAATTTCCAGAGGGAATGATGGATGATGGTACAGTTACAATGTATCAAAGACATTTCGGGAAATACATGAATAGGAACTTGAAGGGAAATGGGTGGCATTCATTAAGGTGGGACTAGTTTAATTTGTGATTATGGTTGGCATGGATGAGTTGGATTAAAAAGCCTATTTCTGTTCGAATGAATGTATGACTGCATGACGGTATTTACAAGATCCTGTTCTTATGAACTCAGAGCAAACATTCACTGATAATTGTGTTCGCATGAAAAATAAAATGGGTGAGCAACCCGAACTGACATAAACACTGTCTCAGAATTCCTCCCCTTGAATCAAATAAAAATATGAGGACATAGAACAGATATTTATTCTGAGTGAGAACAAAACAGCTGATCAGATCTTCTGCCATGTTACTGCGAACTGGAGACATGTTTCACAGTGTTAGCACATTGGGGAGGGGATGTATGACTGAGATGACAAGAGAGTTTTCAAACAGTGACTACTGCCTTCTGTGGCATAAAATCACGTAATCACATTGGAGACGTTCAGGAAGTAGATGTGTGCGTTTCTGAGGGCTGCAGGGGTGAAAGATGATTGGGAGAATGCGGAAAAAGTGTTACAGTGATCTGATCATTCCTATATTAGATATTTTCATGACTCTATGGTTCATATGTGCACTCATCAGTGAATGTTTCAGGCATCATACAGACGTGTATTTTCGGATAATTTACAGATATTGCAGGCTGCAGCTGTTCAATGAACTAATTTTTAAATCAGTATCATACAATAACCAGGATAGCAAGATAGGACATTTATTTTGGGGCTTGTTTTACCTGCTTGATGGTTCTGCGTGTGACGTTTCAATGTTTAATTTTGTCGGAGACTGGGGTCCATTTCCTGCGATATTAACTCACAATATGCAGTTTCCAAGTTTGAGACAGTAATATCTTTGATTGTTCTCCCAGATCGCAATAAACTTGACCATCGTTAGAACTTGATGCGTTCGATTTAATTAGCTGTAGTGGATTAATTTACTTATCAGTTTCATTGGCATGGTCTGAGAATTCGATAGTTGGCAGGAAATAGCAAATGGTGTTAAGGATTTTATTTTGCTTTGGTGATCTAGATCAAATGGGGTTCAACAGAAACAGTGCTGGGACCACAAACTTTTACACCTATGTTCATGATTTGGAGGAAGGGAGCACTTCTTCCAAATTTTTAAATGCCAGTGCTAAAGCCACCTTTTTAAAAAATCAACTTCGACATGAGTTGCAAAATATTATCTTTGAATAGGTATACTATCTTCAAAATTCAAAGAAAAGACCTTAAATAACTGAAATAAACACACGTGTTTTTCAGTTAATCAAAGAATTTGTTTAATAGAGATTTCACAACATTCTTCAGTTCTTCTCTGAATTTGTTCTGGGTTACTGCATAAATACATGGGTTCAGGAAACAATTCAACGACTTGGGGATATTTCCTGTTTCAGTTGCAACATATTCAGGACTGTTCAAGTCACCTCGGTAATAATTAGGGTTTGACAGTCTAGTAATGGCCAAACTCGTAGAATGTTTCAACCACAGTAATATAAAACTGATTGATACTGAGAACAATAAAATGATGGACTTCCGACGGTTTTCCATCTCTGAGTTGTTATGAGTCTTAATTCTGTGACCCTTAAGTCCAATGGGAATCCTATTCACAACAACTATACGGTGGATGGTTAAAGAATTAAACAAAAACATGAGGACGAATGGAAGCCAAGCAATCCAGGCACTGTAAAACCAGACAAACGCGATCCCTGGAGATGAAGTGAAACAACTTGCACTTCTTCGGCAGCCCCACTGGATTTTGTTGACGATTTGCTCTGGCTCATATGCAAACAAAGCCGGTATATTCTTTAACAAGATCAAGACTGAGATGATTGTTAATACCGTGGTTGCAGTTCTTTTGGTGCAATATTTTGCTTTAAACCTCTGGCAGCAGATCACCACAAATCTGTCAAATGTGAAGGAAACGTTGAACCAAACAGTTAAATCGAGACTCATGGCACTGATATATACAATAAGCTTACACACAGGTGTGTGGGACAGGAAGGAAAATGGAAAGTGATAACTCAAAACGTTATATATGATAATGCTGTTGATAATGACTAATAGATCCGCTGTTGCCATGGCCACCATGTAAGCTGAGATGCATTTGGAAAGGCCACAATTTCTTCGTAAGAGAATAAAAACTATTGTCATGTTCGCTGTAAAAGAGACAATAAGAAGTACGTGATATTGCAAAGCACGTTTGAATTAGAGGTGAAGGTACTTATTAAGAACATTTGAACACATTGTGATTGTTTTAAAAATCGAAAATTTACCCAAACATTTAATATGTGGCATCAGTCATCATTCCATATTGTATTGCCACACAGTCTAAAAATCATCAATTTTCAATGTAGATGACACTTTTAGTGTATTATTATTACAGGAGTTGTGTTTTCGGATAAAGTGAAACAAAAAAACAGTCAGTGTCCTGACATGTTTCTTGATATTGTTCTGGCAACATTGACACGAGGAAATACACAATATGTGGCATTAACAAGGAGAAAGTAAAATCTACTAAAAGCAAACAAGTGAGAATGACTTACCTGGAAGACAAGCAGCTGTGAGAAGTGGATAGTAAATCTCTATCAACAGCAAAATCGGTGGTTTTCTCATTTATGAGAATGGATCACTTCTGTCAATGTTGAAGGTCTCTGACAGTTGTATGACCAGGTTATGGAAAGCCAGTCTGTACTTATATACGCATCAGATCTCCAGAGGATTAAATGTGTCAAATCATCACTTCCATTAGTTACAATCACTTCGATTTCTTTTTGCCTAATACACTAAATGAAATCGGATCTGACCCTGATATCATACATTTAACTTGGATTGTCTCCCCTGTTGTTTGGACCTTGATGTCACGCGTATTACTTAGTTTCTGAAATTAGACAGTTGTCCTTTGTCTAAAATAAGCCTGACTCATGAATCGGTTTCAATTTTTTGTTTGTCATGAGTTCCTGTGTCTACAGTACTCTACTCCACCAAACTGCCGGTAGCTACAACTGTAACATACATGATTGCTCACAATTTGACACAATGTCTTAAATTGCATACTCAGTCATGATTACTGGGTAAGGAAATTCTAATAGATTGATTAACATCTGTGAGATTCACTTCAGTTTTTTTTCTGCAGTCATCTTAATTTCACATGCCCTCTGCCGCAAACAAATTCTAGACAACTGAGAAATCCTCTGGACTTTATCTACAGGCCTACGTATGAACACAGAGCCATAAATGAATTTTATTTTTCTCCTAGAGAACAGAGCGGCATGTAACATCTTCGAACAAGCCATTCTTGCAAAAGAATATAGAGAAGTATTCAGTATCAACACCAACACTATGAACATTGTACCAGAAAAAAAAACTAATTGCTCTAAAGGATGATTTGCTTTCTGGTACTGATGATTTGCATCCTGAGATTATAAAATAAGTAGCTATAGAGAGGGTAGCTACATTGGTTTTAATTTTATCAAAAATAAATCCTTGAATTCCAGAGACACACCAGAGGATCCTAAAACTACCAATGTGTCAGCCTATATATAAACAAAAAAGGAACGAGGCAAAAAATAGTTGTTAAATGTAAGCCGATCAGCTAAACACCTCAACAGCAATGATTGAATGGCAGAGGAGACTCGATGGGCCAGTTGGCCTAGTTTCATCTCCTATGTCTTGTGGTCTCATGTCATTATGCTCAAAATTCCTTTGACATTTTGAGAATGTCTGAACTGTAAAGGGAAAATGAAAGAAACAATTGATGGATTACATTTCGACTTTGAGCAAGCATTTCATAAGGGAGCTTACAAAAGGTTAAGACATGAGGGACCACGGTATTGAAAAGTTTATGAGGCGTAGTTTGAGAATTCGATATTTGGCAGGAAATAACGAATCGTGTTATGGAGTTGTTTTTTGTTTGGTGTTCACTCTAGTGGGGTTCAAATGAATCAGTGCTGGGACCACAAAACTATACAAAATCTATGTTAATGATTTCGAGGAAGGGAGCAAATGCGCTTTTGCCAAATATTCAGATGACACTCTCAAATGTGAAAATGCAAATTCTAAATGGGATACAATCAAATTGCAGAGGTATTGATGGATTAAGTAAGTGAGCAAAATTTTCCACGATGAAAATTATTTTAAAAAGTGGGAAAATGAGAAGTTGTTAATTTTCAAATGGAAATCAAAGAAACAAAACATTATTTGCTTGAAGAGCACACGACAAAGGAGCAGAAATTAGGCCATTCAGCCCATTGAGTCTGCTTTGCCAACCCCACTGTACTGCTTTCTCCCTGTAACCCTTAAACTCTTTAACACAGTAGTGTGGTGTGAATTCCAAAGGTTCACCACTGTGTAGCTGAAGAAGTTTCCCCTTATCTGTGACCTAAAATGCCTACCCTTTACTCTAAGGCTATGCCCTCGGGTCCTCGACTCTCCTGACATTGGAAACATTTTCCCAACATTCACTCCGTCCAGGCCATTCAGTACTCTGCAAATTTCAACCAGATGCCCCCACATCCTGCTCAACTCCATCAAGCAGAGATCCAGAGTCCTCAAATATTCCTCATATAGATCATAGATCACCGATCATAGAATCCATTGACCCATCAAGCCCACACTGAGCCGTCCTCCTGTAACCCACCTTATCTCCACATCCCTAAGCACAAAAGGCAATTTAGCATGTTAAGCTTTACATTTCTGGGACCATTCTCATGAACCTCCAAATCCAGTGTATCCTTTCTTAGATATGGGGACCGAAGCTGCTTAAAATATTCCAAATGTGGCCTGGACAGAATCTTCTCGAGCCTCAGAAGTAAACCCATGCTTTTGCATTCAAGTTCGCTCAAAATAAATGGCAACGTTGCATTTGCCTTCCCAACTATTGTCTCAACGTTCAAGCTTACCTTGAGAAAATCCCAGACAAGAAAATCCAAGTCTCTGCACTTCAGACTTCTGAATGTTCTTCCCATTTTGAAAATGGTTCATTCTTCTATTCTTCCCACCAAAGTGCATGACCTCTCACTTTCCCATTTTGTACTCCATACCTCACACTTTCCCACATTATACTCCACGTTGTATTCGTTGTACTTCATTATTTGAATGAGAAAAACCCACAGAAAGCTGTAACACAGAAATACTTAAATGTACTTATGCATGAAGCACAGATGTGAGTGAGGAGTTGCAAAAGGTAATCAGGAAATTAAGTTGAATTGTGGCCCATATTTCAAAGTGGTTGGTTCAGAAGAGTATGGAACAAGTACTACAAGGTGTTGGTGCTGGGAAGCTGTGAGCAGTTTCTGTCCCCTTATTTAAAGAAAGCTATCATTCCTTTGGAGGAATTCAGAGAATGTCCAGCTACACAATCCCCTGTGTGGGTGGATTGTAATATAAACAAAGGCTAAACAGGCTGGGCATCTACTGTTTGGAGTTTAGAATTATGAGAGGTGATCTCCTTGAAACATGAAGAATTCTGAAGGGATTTGAACAGGTAAATGCTGAGAGAATGTCTACCATTCATTGGAGAGCCTACAATTAAAGGATATGGCAACAGAATATAGGCTAGTCAAATTGAGACAGAGATAAGATAGAATTTCTTCTCGCAGGGGATTGCTGTCTTTGGAACTCCTTGCCACAGAGAGCTGTGGGGGACAGAGTCCATGTGTATATTAAAGTCTGAGACAGGTTAGTTCTTGATCAGTAGAGGAATCACATGTTACAGGGAAAAGGCAGGAATGTGGATGTGAGGAACATTGGAGCGACTATGTTCCTGTTGGATGTCAGAACAGGCTCTAGAGGCAGTTTGGTCTATTATTCATATTTCTTATAGTCTTATATCTTTAGTATGTACGGATCATTGCCTACAAATCATTGTAGTGATTGTTTGGTCAATCTGTCCATTGCTCGCCAGAGAATTATTTCTGTTTGTTTTGCAGCATAAGCTGGTTGGCTCATATTTTATGGAGCATTCTGCAATCGTTATGATTTCAAAGACCGCATTAGCGACTGTAATTAATTCTAAGGATTTCCTCGAGAACTCCACGTTTACCATACTTCTCTTACCCCATCAGTGTTGACTCTCCACCTCCATTAAACATCTATTTCAGTGAAAACGTTTGCCGAAAATTTTGAACAGAGATAATGGGAACTGCAGATGCTGGAGAATCCAAGATAACAAAGTGTGAAGCTGGATGAACACAGCTCCTGAGTGCTCCTGAGATGCTACTTGGCCTGCTGTGTTCATCCAGCTTCACACTTTGTTACTTTTGCCGAACATTTTCGTTTTCTGTTTAGGGGGTCTTAACTTCCAATGTTTTCAAAAGATTGAATCAATTTCTCGTGTCTGTTTCAAGTAAAATGATTAACTTTTTCGCAGCTTGTCCCATGCTTTTAAACTGAAAGTTATAACTTGATGAGAGCTGAAAACAAATAGGAGTCTCAGAAAAACCTTGATGCTCTCATGTTTTTCCATCTGAACATATTAATCACCCATGCTTTTTCTGACTGTGCTACGTTGAAATCGTTTATTAGCGCATATATCGATCTCATGTAAGCAATTCCTCTTCTGTTGCTTCCGGGCTGTTCGTTTCACATTATTCATAATATCACATTTCCACTCTGACTCCACGATAGATGATGATACCTTACCAATTTCAACTCAGTCATCTTCACCAACACATGCAAAACGTAAACTTAATGCTGATGCCACAGTTCTTGGTCGTAATTTGAGGTATCATTTCACAGTTCTCTCTCAGCATTCACAAGTCGCTTGCATCTGTTTATTGTTTCTGTCCTTCAATTGCTGCCCTGGCTTCTAAAGTATATAACAATGTCCACTGATAAATGTTTTGTAGACACTGCATAAATCTTCTACCGCAAAACACTCCACTGCATGTATTCCAACACCATTTGCTTCATACTAATTTCTGAACCTCTATAATGTACTATGACTGCTCCAAGGCATTTCAAACAAACTAACTTACTTTATATTTGACGCATAACCTTTTCTTTCAGTTCGACCTTTGCCTCATGCTCAAACTGAGAGCCCTTATAATGATTTTCCAGTCTGCAGCCTTAACATTCCACACGCTAAACCGGGTTTAATCTTCATTAACTTAAAGCCTTTCCTTCCAATTTTTAGTTTCAGCCAACAAGCCTCGGTACAGAAATAGAGATGTGAAAACATACAGACTTGAAACTGGAATAATCGAAGTTTTTGTGGAATTCTACAGGACTAGGATGTCATATCCATGCCAGTTCCATGAAAAGGGGAACATGGTGTCGCTCTATGGATTGGCGACATTAGTGGTGAGCAGGGGGTAAGGTCATGGCTAAGAAATACACCAATTTTACACTGAACGCACTGTAAACGCCCGCTATAGCAGCACAACAATATCCCAGATATGGATGTGATGAGAAGTAGATAATTACAGCTCCACAGTGTGAGTTCTACCTGATTTACTCCCAAGTTCAATCGGGATAGAAAGTGTAGAATGGTGCCGTTAACCTTTGACACAGCATCGTCAACCCACCTCTGTGTACTGGATCTTAAAGTTTGGAATCGTATTAAATCAGGATTCCTACAACCCGACCTTGTCCTGCCATATCAATCAGTGTCAAAAATAATGTCGTCTGAGAAGACAGATGCGGCTTTCCGGAAGAAATGATTTGCCCATCTTCTGTCCTTGTTATTGAAAACAAAAGCAAATTGCATTCTGCTCCTATTTATCAAGCGAGAGATCTACTTTTCTTTCCTACTACTTTCAAGAATTGTATTTGTGAATCATGGGATCCTCCTGTAACATCGTACCATTCAGTCCTGACAGTTGGTTTTCATACCAGCTTCCAAAATGCGTTACTTCACACTTCTATGTATTAAAATGCGTCTATCCTATGGTCGACACTTTTTTTTCTTTCCATTTCCACTTCCTTGAATGCAATTACCTGTCGTCCTGAAGATTTACAACGTTCGCACTGTGTGGAAACTGTTACAATATGCCTGATTGCTTGTTGTGTGAAATTGTCTGGCAAGATCTGAGAGCCTGGGAGAGAATGGAGACTGAACACAATAATGGAGCAATATTTATTCACCATAAACTCTGCACTGATTCTTGATTGAGATTCAAATGCTCCATTTGTTTTCAGTCATGTGTGAGCTGATTTAAAGAATTATCGCTCCTGATAGACGTGCACAGTTAAAGATTTTTTTCTGCACTCACCATCGACATATATCAAATAACAATCCCAGCGCCGATGGAGCATTGCCATCGACTCTTCTCCAGTCTGAACAACAAACATCATCAGCACATCTTGATTTCTGACTCTGCAACAGTTTTCTCTTCAAATTGCTGCTGTCCCTTCACAGCCAATAGCTTAACATTTACTCAAGAGTCAACTTGTGTCACATTTTATCAAAAAAACCCCTTTGAAACTCTATTGATATGACATTCATCTGATCTTCATCAGCCCTCTCTGAAATACATGGGGTGATCTGATTAATTGCACGGGATGCAGAAAATCAGAGAATGAGGAGATTTTTCATCCCATCCTGAACCTACATGTACTATTTTGTTCAACTTCCACAATTTTCCGCTACCAGGAGGATGGCTCTGTCCCATAAAACCAAAAGAAATCAGAGCGGGAATATACCATTTGGTCACTTGAGTCTGCTGTGCCATTCAATTGGATCGCAGCTGATCCGACGTTCTTCACATCAGCATTTTGTACCCTTTCCACTTATCTTTTGGTGCTGTTTGTGGACAAACTGAATATGGTCGATCAGCTATGTCATTACGGGATTTGAGCAGTTTCCGTGTGAAATCAGGTGGCATCCTGGAAGTGTATAAAACAATTTTTAGGCCACAGATCCCGACTTGTGTGCATTCCTGGAATGTCCATCATTGTACGGTGTGATAGCCCTGTGCGCCTTGGGAGACCATGTACCACGGAAAAGTCTGGGCTTTATACATGTGGAGGGATCAATATTCTAGGTTTGTTTTTTCCATGGACCCGAGTTTACTCAGGGGAAATGATTGAGAAGTACAAGATTCTGTGCAGCATACTGGACGGAATTTTTCCAATTGGTGAAGAGATCAGTAACTGAGGTAGGGATTAGGGTGATGTTGCAGTTAAGGTGAGCGGCAAGAGGTCTATGGGACATGTGAGTAAAAAGAATCACCCAGTTGGTGACGGGAATCTTGAAGTCATACCATTTCAGAAGAATTTAGATGTGTACTTACGATGACAATGCATACAAAGCATTGTACCAAATACTAGAGAATGGTGTTAAAATGATTCAGTGGTTTGCCGTTGACTGGTGGAGACTCGATGGACCGGACCGCCTTTTCCTGTGCTTTTGATTTCGAAATCTTTGTACTGACATAATTTCAAAACAAAAGATTTTTTTTTAAAAAAATGACCACAGGAAAAAGAAATTAAATTTATAGCTGAGATAGTAAGAATAGCCGATGCTGGAGTCAGACATAACACAGCGCAGAGCTGGAAGAACACAACAGGTCAGGGAGCAATCAGAGGAGCAGAAAAGCTGACGTTTCGGGTCGGGAACTTTCTTCAGAAATCAGAACACCGCATATACCAGAGGAATAGTTCCTGAAGGCTGACTGGGATTCAAGTCTTGTTACTCCGATTTAATAATTTTGCACATTGCACCACGTGATGATCAATGCAAAGCTGCCAAAAATAAAGAGTTGTTTTCGAGACATTTCCTACGATATCCTTCTCTGCTCCTGAGAAGAAATTCCGATCAAAAGTGCGACAAAACACCCTCCATAGTTGCTGTTAATTCGTGCACTGCAGCGTTTATTCGGCGTAACATGTTGGCAGCTTGGCCTGCATGCACAACCGCATCCTGAGTCACGGAAAACGTAAACTTCCTCAACAACAATAAGGATAAAGTTGCTGGGAAAGCTCAGCAAGTCTGGCAGAATCTGTGAAGGAAAAACACAGAGTTAACGTCAGATAACAAAGTGTGGAGCTGGATGAACACAGCAGGCCAAGCAACATCTCAGGATCACAAAAGCTGACGTTTCGGGCCTAGACCCTTGATCATAAAAGGGAAATGGGGAGAGGATTCTGAAATAAATAGGGAGAGAGGGGCAGGCGGACTGAAGATGGGTAGAGGAGAAGATAAGTGGAGAGGAGTGCATGGGTGGGGAGGTAGGGTGGGGATAGGTCAGTCTGGGGAGGACGGTCAGGTCAAGGAGGCGGGATGAGATTAGTAGGCGGGAAATGGAGGTACGGCTTGAGGTGGGTGGAGGTGATAGGTGTGAGGAAGAACAGGTTTGGAAGGCGGGGAAGCGCTGGGCTGGTTTTGGGATGCACTCGGGGGACGGGAGATTTTGAAGCTGGTACCAGCTTCAGCTGATATGTACCAGCTGTACATTGATACCATTGGGCTGCAGGGTTCCCAAGCGGAATATGAGTTGCTGTTACTGCAACCTTCGGGTGGCATCATTGTGGCACTGCAGGAGGCCAATGATCGACATGTTGTCTTGGGAATGGAAGGGGGATTTAAAATGGTTCGCGACTGGGAGGTGCAGTTATTTATTGCGAACGGAGCAGAGGTGTTCTGCAAAGCGGCCCCCAAGCCTCCGCTTGGTTTCCCCATTGTAGAGGAAGCCACAACAGGTACAGTGGATACAATATACCACATTGACGGATGTGCAGGAAAATGTCTGCTTAATATGGAATGTCATCTTGGGAAATGGGATGGGGGTGAGGGAGGAGGTGTCGGGGCAAGCATAGCAATTCCTGCGGTTGTAGGGGAAGGTGCCGGATGTGGTGGGGTTGGAGTTTACGAGGGAATCACGGATATAGTGGTCTCTCCGGAAGGCAGACAAGGGTGGGGATGGAAAAAATGTCTTGAGTGGTGAGGTCGGATTGTAGATGGCGGAAGTGTCGGAGCATGATGCATTGTATCCGGAGTTTGGTGGGGTGATATGTGAGGAGGAGCGTGATTCTCTTAGGGCGGTTATTGCGGGGGGCTGGGTGTGAGGGATGTGTTGCAGGAAATGCCGGAGACATGGTCGAGGGCGTTCTCAACCAGTGCAGGGGGTGTTGCGGTCCTTGAAGAACATGGGCATCTGGGATGTGCGGGAGTAGAATGCCTTATCGTGGGAGCAGATGTGGCAGAGGCGAAGGAATTGGGAATCGGGGGGGCGGGGGCGGGGTGGGTGGGAGGAGTTGTAATCTAGGCAGCTGTGGGAGTAGGTGGGCTTGAAATGGACATGAGTGCCTAGCTGGTTGCCTGAGATGGAGAAAGAGAGGTCCAGGAAGGTGACGCAACACAGAGTTAACATTTTGGGTTCAGTGAACCTTCCTCAGAACTGACGGTGCCGAGGATATGTCAGTTTAGTTGCAGATAAAAGGGAAGCGGGAGGGAGTAAATGATAGGACAGACACTAAAGAGAGAGAAGAGCACTTGGATAGGCAAAGAGTTGATAATCATCAGGCTGTGAGGGAGGAGAGCTGGTTATGGTGACTATCTGTGGCTAACAACAGGTGTTGTGTCATGGCAGGCTTTGTGTGAACCAGGCCCCATGCCCACGCAGAGGGGTCGGACGTGGGACAGTTTAGGCCTTGAATGATTGAATTCAGTATTGATTCCAGAGGACTTTTGGGTGCCCAAGTGGAAAACAAGGTGTTGGTCTTCCAGCTTGCATTGAGCTTCGCTGGAACACTGCACAAAGCGAGAGATAGAGATGTTGGCCAGGGAACAGGGTGGTGTCTAAAAGTGGCAGGCAACAAGTAGCTCAGCATCATTTTTGCAAGTAGAACACAGATATTCTGCGAATTGGTCTCCCAATCTAAGATTTGTTTCCCTGATGTAGAGGAGACTACATTGTGAGCAGTGAATGCAGAAGACTAGATTCTGAGAAGAGCAGGTGAAGTGATTCTTCAAATAGAAGGTATGTTGGAGCTCTAGGATATTGGGGAAGGAGGAGGTAAATGGACATGTATTGCACCTTCTCTGGCTACAGGGAAAGGTGCTGTAGGGCTGCACGAGGTGTTAGGGCTGAGGAAAGTGTGGACCAGGGTATCCCAGAGGTAGCAGTCCCAGCAGAAGGCAGACGAGCAAAGGGAGGGGAATATGTGTCTGGTGGCACCATCTCGCTGGAGGTGGTGAAAATGGTGTCTGATGAACTTCTGGATGTGGATGCTGGTGGGATGGTAGGTGAGGACAAGGGAGACCCTATTGCTGGTGTGGGAGGGAAGAGAAGGAGTGAGGGCGCAAGTGCGGGTGATCAGTCAGAACTAGTCGAGGGTCCTGTCGACAATGGATCTGGGGAATCCTCAGTTGAGGAAGAAGGTGAACATTGCAGAAGCTCCCTTTTCGAATTTGGTGACTCTGAACATTTCCAACGGAGACAGAGGAACTGAGAGAATGGGATGGGGGGAGTGAGGATGTACAGTCCAGGAAGCTGTGGGATTCAGTGGGTTTGAAGTGGATATTAATGGCCAGTCTATCCTCCGGAATGGAAACAGAAATGTGAAGGAAGGTAAGGGAGGAGTCAGAGGTAGACCAGGTGAAAGTGAGGGCAGGGTGGAAATGAAGGCAATATTCAAGGAGGGAAGCAGAACCAGTGATATCATTGGTGTATTGGAGCAGGATTTGTGGGTGTGGGCTGGAGTAGGATTGGAACAAGGGATGTTCTATGTAAACCACGAAGAGACTGGCATAACTAAGGCGCATGATGAGAGACATATGGCCACCCACCTTACCTGAAGAAAATAAGATGCGCTAAAAGAGAAGTGTGGAGAGTGAGGATGAGCTCGACCAAGCAGCGGAGGGCGGTGGTGAGTTGGGATGCTTCAGGTCTTTGCTCCAGGAAGAAGCCCTAAGACTGACCTGGTAGGGAATGGTATGTAAAGGGATTGCAAGTTCACGGGAAAGAGAAGGTAGCTGGAAGCAGCTCACTGTGCAGGGCTGGGGCCTATCAGCTAGGAAGCAGAGCGGGGAGATTTCTGGATGAAACAAGATCAGTTACAGGAGGAGATACAATCGCCTTCTGTGCCCTGGTGGGGTCATGGTCCAGAGGAAGGTAGGAGGATGTATCTGAGAGCTGCCGCTCAGCCTCTGCAGGATAGAGGTTGGGACACCAGACTCCAACATCACCACTCTTTGGCAGGCTTACTGGCAAAGTCAGGATAAGATCTGAGTGCATGGCGTGCAGTCAGATCTGAGGAACATGGGTTGTATTTGGTGAGGGGTGCAGAGAAGTTCAGGTGACTAATATCACATCGGCAGTTCTCCATGTACAGATCAAATGCACCTCCATCCACACCTCAATGAATTTTGGGCGCAACATGACACCAAACTCTTCTTCCGCTGTCTTTGTGAATTACGACTCCTGCATTTTTATATGTTCCCCCTTAATGTCCTCTACTTCAATGAAAACACCACCCACCCCCCCCCCCCCCCCCCCACCCCCGACCACAATCTCGCCTCCAATCTGAAACTTGACTGCCCAGGCGACAGTTTGCAGTTTTTGTTTGCACCCTCTCCAGTGCTACCACATTCATCCGATAATGTGTGAAACGTCTTTCCTCAATTGTCCTTAAGAAAGAGGTGCCGAGTTACTTTCCTGAAGCGTCGCAGTCTGTACATTGCAGGTAGACAGACAATAATGCTCAGGAGGGAATACGAGGCTATTAACAACAATTGTGAAGATGTGATCCATTTCCAAGTAAGGATGGTGAGCTTCTTGAAGGGCGACATGCAGGAAATGGTGTTCCCATGCATCTGCCGCACTTGTTATTAAATCTGGAAGTGGTCGTGGGCTTGGACGCTCTGCTTGACGATCAGTGATGAATTTCTGTCGTCTGTCTCATTGAAAATATGCATTGTTCGAATGGAGCAGCAGTGGTGCGGGGGCACCGATTCATATGTAAGAGCTGAGAAGGTCATTGAAAAGTAGATATCCAGAGTCTGTTTTCCATTATGCATGTGGAGAATGCATTACTATATGTAGGGATATGCTTTACAAAGGAGGAGGAAATTGCATTGAGAGGATAAGTGCATGACTTGGATATTTACCAAATAGCAGTGATGCATCTCCAGGATTGATTTGGGATGTCAGTTGTTCTTCACGCAAATAATCAAGTGAACTCTTGAATGTTGTTATTTTTGTTGAAATAAGCAATAATGTTTAAGTAATTGTTTCAGATTGTCTGCAATGTCTCTTAATATGGCGCTGAATTAAAGGCACAGCCTGTCCTCATTTGCCCACAACTGTTGGTGTCCCGGTACGGGATTCCATAAGTAATGCCCTTAAGTTGCTCCAAAGCTGAAACTACCAGCCGTGCATTCTCGAAAATTCAGATTGACCCTGAAAAAGATGGGAGCTATCCCGTGTGATGACTAGAATTCAGTTGAGTGTATGAGGACAGATGCATGGAAAGCAACGTTTTGTTTTTCTGGCTTTATAAGAATATTTAAAGTTTTAGATTGTTGAATTTGGCATTTAAGCTGCACTTTGAAATCATGGCAGTCTGAGTTGGAGAGGTTGGTTAAGAAATAATCGAATATGAATTTGCTGATGTGGGGAGAATATTGTTAAGTTTGTGATGAGTCCTGGGGCATCGAATGGACGAATTCCAATTGGTGATCGGTTTAGGATGAATGCATATGCTATTCAGTTCAGGGTGGGGAATGATGAGAATCCCAGTCTGGATACACCTCCACCATATTTGTACAAAGGTTCTCCGTGCCCTCTTTTCTCAGTCCCCTGCATAGCCAAAGTAAAAATTAAAATTTAATGAAAATCCAACAATGTAAGTGAGCAGAAAGGTAAGAGACCAGGAATTGGTCCAGAACCAGGTGTTGTAAGAATTAAAACGGATGAACTTCAGCATTTTAAGTTCAGTGATTCAACAGACTGCTTAAACACTAGTGTCAGCTATTAGAAGGTCTATCTCCTGGATCCTCAGAGCAGTGCAACGAGATTTTCTGATATTCCTTAGACTTAGAGAGACTGTGACGGGAAGTTAGTGAAAGTTGGGTCCCGACCCCAATGAATTTCCTGATCCCTGTGACCAACTGAGAGAGAGAGAGAGAGAGAGAGAGAGAGAGAGAGTGAGAGAGTGTGTGTGTGTGTGTGTGTGTGTGTGTGTGGGAGAGAGATAGAGATAGAGAGTGAGAGTGAGAGAGAGAGAGAGAGAGAGAGAAATAAAAAGGAATGAAATGTAACATTGACCCCAATTGTTGATTTTTCTGTTTAAATAAGGGTGCATGAGTGAAAAAGTTTTTGGATGAACAATTGGGTCAAAGTTTTTGAACAGAATGTTTCCAGCCCGATGAGTACAAATTTTGGAAGACAGTCATTCGATTTAAGATCTGTGTAAATGATAATCTGCATATAATAGCAGATGCAATCTTTAATTTTTGCTTTCGAACTTTAGATAAAATGTGGAACTGATCATTGAAACTGTATTGCTGGCTTACCCAAGTGAATACATGAGTGAACAACAGGGATCTCTTATTTGGTAGGGAAGTTGAGGAATTAGAAGTGACTTAAGGGCAGGAATTATCATTAGCAAAGATGATCCTACTTCTCTTTTGAAAACTGGAAAGTTATTAATTCTACTCCTATTGATTATAGAAAGTTACTTAACTGTGCAATAAGTGTTAATATGTCTCTTTACATGACATAACAATCAAAACAAACCAAGTTTCATTTGACTGTGATTCAAATAACTGGAATTAATGACGCTGACAGTGCAACTTAATTGAACACCGAGGGCATTTTTATATTTAAATAAAGGACCACTTGCAGTTTATCAGCCACAGTGACAGTCAGAATGTTTCAATTTCCAAATTATTCTTTCATTCTCAGGAGGTGGGAGAAGCAATTCTGTTATTGATTAAAGAGATTTACTCCGAAATTCTTGCGATTATTGGTATACCTGGTGAGATATTGTAACGTTCTTTTTGCAATGACTTTTAACTGTCTCCATGTGCTTTTCACCTATTTGATAAAATAAGTGCATTTGTGTGTCACCCACATGCTGAAACACTAATTATTTCATCTCTTTTCATTTCAGTGAACTTGATGATAATTGTGATACTTTCCCGTGGAAACTGTGGTCTTTCTAAACGTATCTCTGTATACATACCGGCTATGGCAACCGCCAATCTACTTATCATAATAATCAATGGAATGGTATACCATATTTTCAGTTATAACTTTCCATTTTTATTTCTATACTACACTTTTGTGTGTAAATTAATTCTATATCTTACTGCTGTCACTCTAGATTTGTCAGCTTGGTTCACTACTTTCTTCACATTTGACCGATTTGCTGTTGTCTGCTGTTGGAAGTTTAGCAAGATATTGCACTGCGAGGACAGCAACTGCAGTTATAACAGTTTTCTCTTTGTTGACTTTATTCAAGAACATCCTATTGCTTCTTTGCTTTTAGACACGAGAAAAAAAATCGACACGGGGGTGCCAACCCACTTAAGATTTCTTCATTCATTGTAGCAGCATTAATCTGGTTTCATGCAACTTGGAGAGTTTGGCTTCCTTTTACTTTAATCGCTGTGTTTAATTTTTTGACAATTAGGCGTATTTCTTTGGCAAGTGGAGCCTGAAGGAGACTCAGGTCTAACAGAACAGAGAGAAAGTCTGATGCAGAGATAGAGAATCGAAAGAAATCGATCACGTTACCCTTTACTGTATCAGAAAGCTTCTTACTACTGTGGCTTGTCACCACCAGAGTCGTACATGTTCATTCTTACAGAGGAGATCGCACAAACCCTGGATATATCACCCCTGAAATGGGAACTATGTTGAAGTTTTTTATTTCTTGCCAGAACACTTGCATTCATGTAGCTACCCAGAAGAATTTCAGAGAAGAGTTGAAAAAGATGCTGCATATCTCAGGCGCTGGATTTACTGTGCTGTAATGTTCTATGTTCTATGTTCTATGTTCTATTACAGAAATATTGTCTTGTGCGCGAATCCAAAGGATTTAACGTTATTATTATCGCGGCTTGAGATGGAAATATTTCATGTGCCAATTACGTTACTTTTTTCAAGTATCTGGTAAACTGGTGAAAATATTATCATTGGGGCCTTCTTGGAGAAACAAAAAAATCATAATCAGGAAAATATCTGTCATTTAAGAAAATCTAGCACGTATTTCGGAAGAGTATTTGGTTTCTGAGAAACTTCCTGAAAGTTTTCTTTCATATGATTTTTTTTAAAATCATGTAGATTGGTGGTGTTAAAGTGGTGATTAAGAAATTCAGAACGGGTTATGTAAAGTGAACTGATTAACCTTGAAATAACAAAGTGTGAAGCTGGGTGAACACAGCAGATCAAGCAGCATCTTAGGAGGACAAAAGCTGACGTTTCGGGCCTAGGCCCTTCATCAGAGAAGCTCTCTGATGAAGGGGCTAGGCCCAAAACGTCAGCTTTTGTGCTCCTGAGATGCTGCTTGGCCTGCTGTGGTCATCCAGCTTCACACTTTGTTATCTGGGATTCTCCAGCATCTGCAGTCCCCGTTATCTCTGACTTACCTTGAAATATGGAGCCAATAGAATGATGAGCTCAAGAGCAACATGTGTACAAATGTAACCCAATGGTAGGAAACTGAAAGTAGCTGTTGCACGTTACTACTTTTAGTTTTCGAACAAAGCCAAGTTTAGTTGTCCCCAGTAGTGAGTAGTCTCACTGCAGTTTCTCGTGGTAAGTATAAATGTTATCAACCTTAGTGTGCAGGATGCAATTTTGAATTGTGCAGACGATAAGAAAATGGTGATTGTTGGTAACTGTGAGTAATACAGAGTAGTGAAAGAGCCCCTCGCCACCACCCAGCCACAAACCCCAATGACACGACACACAAACACACAATCAGGGTATCCTCGGGGAAGGATGGAAGATGGAGACAGCGCCCCAGTAATTAAAACTTAAAGACTGCTCCGTTCTGAGTCAGAACCCAGGACTTGACAGTTTGTAACCACAGGATAGGGAATTGTGGAATATGTGTATGTTGGGACTCTTTAATTTAGGCTGAGTAAAATGAGTTAATATAATACATGACTAGGAGCACGAAGTATGTAAACTTTAGCTTTATGAAACACTACATATCGCTGTTACTGCAAACTGCCTTTCCCTAGTTTGAGAAGTCACGTAGGATAGATAGCAAAAAGTTAGGGCTTGCAGCATCTGTTCCGTATCTTCAGCACATTCTGCTTCAATTTATATACGTCCGTTTGCCTGAGTTGACCTTGCCTTGCTAAATCACAGTACAATTGCAGTTTGTTTTAATTGGTTTAATCAGAGCCTCCCTGACCATCCTGTGAGATGGTACATTGAAGATTTCTTTGCTGTAATCGATTGCAAGCTTGAATAAAGAAGTGTTACCGCTGAAGCAAATCCTCGTGGTGTGTCTCTTCGCGCTTGAAAAGATCCCCTACAGATTGGCGTTGTGAGCAGGGTGCTCCGTCTGAGTTCACCAAGGTGCATCAATTTTTGGGGTAATTATGTTATTTTACCACTCTCGTCGGTTAGAATAGACGTTATCTCCAGCATTGACTCTGTAGGGCGCTCAAACGAAATTACTCAACCGTGTGGAGACCTGGAAGGTACGAGAGGCTTGACTGCAGGGTAGCCCCCGGGTCATAAGTGCACGGTAAGTTTATTAATACGCAATGAACTGACACTTGATAGGCAAGAATAGAGCTATTAAGTGGTCGACGGGCTGACCCTTAGTAAGCAAGAATAGAGTTTTTAAGTGGGAGGCGGACTGAACCTTAATAATCAGAAAAACAAAGCCATTCAGAGATCGATGGACTGACCGTTAATTGGCAATTACAGAGCAATTGGAAGGTCGATGGACTGAAACTCAACAATTAGAAACAGCCATTAAGAGGTCAACGGGCTGACCCTTAACAGGCAGGGAAAAGACCTGTGCTAACGGACAAGCATCGGTAGGCAGACTTACCGAACAAAAGGTCATGGCTAATGGAGGGTCCAACCTGCAAACAGTGTTCATAAGTAACAGAGAGACCGAAAGACCTCTGTGGTCGTTCACTGAACCTTGTAGATAAGTTAACTCTTTGTGGTCTGGTTTGAATGCACCTTTGTTTGTTGATTGCTAAATGTTGTCTTGTGCAACTTGTGTGTTTTTGTTCCCGATAGCTCGAGATTTGGGGACGCTTTAAAGTTAGCTTGCGTTTTGGGAATGTGTGGTGATTTAAATGCGTGGTGTGCCTGTGTAAGTATGGGCTATGTACAGTTAATGTGATGTCTGTTTAAGAAACTCTAATGTGTTGTGCAAAGCAAAAGTCTGTGACGACATGTTGCATTGAAAGTTTAGTTGGTAAAGCTTAGTAAAAATGTATCTTTTAGAATTGGCTCTGTATTGTGGTTGGACTTTAGGTAAACTTAAATTTCAAAAATTTCCATATTTGGACTTTCATTTACTGACCACAAATAAACTTCCCAAAACTGTTTTAGCACATGAGTATATCTTTAATTCCAGATGATAAGATTTGCTCGCTGTAAAGGTACAGTGATGTGGAAGTATGCAAATGATAGGAAATTTTCAATCTTGGGAATACAAATCTCTTTGAACAAAGTTTCTGATGTCTAAAATCTGCAAAAAGCTGATAGATGATTAGAAAAGGCAAACTTAACAGAAGAGGTGGTTCAATACTCATTGAGCCATTCTGCTTGTCATCTGGTATATGGATGCTTTCTCAGAAATTTCAAGTCCATGTTTGATTGTATTTTACCGCAACTGAGTGAAGTAGTCAGAAGACAGAGAACTGGAGAATTAAACAAAAACAAAGTATTCAACTGGGCAATGAAAGCAGAAGATAACCAAGGGAATAATAAGAAACGAGCAGCCGTGGTCAGAGGGTATGGGTGATGGGACTCAACCAGCTACCCTCAGCCAACAGATTGAAATAAAAATTGCAGATTGTGTGATCAATGTTTGCATGTGTGTGTGTGTGTAAAAGTATTGAAGGTAGTATATTAGAAAGTGAGTTGTTGGAACAATTTGGAGCTGTGATTAACATGCAAGAAGCAAGGATTGATTGGAATTGCCAGCTTAAATGTGGAACATCAAGGATTGCACGCTTCCTTAAGTGTACCTGTGCTGCCAAAATTGGGTGAGATTGGGACCCCAAGAATCCCTCCCATAAATTAGCAATGACCAAAACTGATTAAAGTATGTGGAAATGTACAACCACGCAAAAGTACTATATCAGACCAGAAGCAGTTGAGGCATTTCAAAAAATCATAAAAAATGTGGAGAAACAAGGAGAGAGGCGTGATTGTATCCCACTCTTTGGAACTGGCAGAAGAAAGACAGGGACGAGGTAAGGAAGTGCCATCAGAGGGACCGGGGTGAAATGCAGGTTTGTAGATGGGGGAGGGTCATGAAAATATTCCGAAGGTGATGCCAAAACAGGGTGGGCCGTTGTTAATTTAAAAGGGGAGCTTTTCGCAGGAGGAAGGAGAGAATAAGGTAGGGATGCCTTCAGCCATGACTAGATGATGGCATGGGTAAGGTGAAGTTATGCTGCTTCGAACAGTGGTGTAATTCAGCATAAGAACCTAATCAAGGTTCTAGTGGCTGCCTCTTTTGGTTCAGTAGCTGCAGCCGTAATAAAATTAAAAGCACACATTAAGGTTGCAATCCCGGAACAGGCCGGAAATGCAGCTGCAGACCAGCACGCTGGAAAGATGCTCGAAAACCCGCAAATCAGAATCATGAAATTGGCCAAGACAACAACACCCCTCGTGGAGGATATATACAGCACAGCTGACATACACCAGACCATGACCACAGCAGAAAAACAAGAATGGACCCGATTAGGGGCAGAACCGGGTTGGATGATGTTTGGAGAATACACTAAAAAGAGGGAAGTAAGGTCAGAGCTCCCCACTGCATCCAAAACATATTTTTAGAAGTCCACGGTTAAAGCACAGAACAGCCGTGAGAAAATTTTGACCCAACTCCTAAAACACTGGTGGTGGCCAGGGATAGGAACGGACACAGCTGAACACTGTTGGTAGTGTATCTAATCCGCCCAAACCGAACCTGGAAAATCCTGTAATATAAAAATGGGAAGAGAGCACGACCAAAAGGTCCCTGGGGAAAAGACTTTCCAGGACTGTTACCTCAGAGCTTGTGGAAAACTACACTGCCTGGTAATAACTGACTAATTGGCAAGATGGGTCGAACCTCATCCTCCCCACCCGGGACTGTACCGATGAAACTGTGACCCACCTTTTGGCCACTGAAATGAACTCACCCCCCAACCCCAGGCATCCCTCAGCAAGTGGACTCAGTCAGGGACCACATTATTACTGAGCAATGTATAAAAGAAGCTTGTAAAATGTAGAGTGATTGCTCAGAGATTTCACATGCCCTAACATCCCAAGAGGTCAGGATTAGTCAAAATAACCAAACAAACACTGCAACAAGGCCTTCTTAAAATCCGATAGGGCACGGGTAATAGGTGGACAATGGTATTACCACAATTCTGATGTCTATGAGGACATCAGTACCCCAGGTGACAGGACTCAGCCACTTTGAATCAATGACAGAACAGTCTATGAAACTGCTCCAAGATCTGGTCACGGGAGGAGCAGAGTTAATGAATACTTCAAAAAAAGTCTGTGGAATTACATGAGAGAGTTATGTGACCACGTAGATAATGATACAGAACGAGCTGGCATTCAACAGCAAGTGCATGACTAGGAACAAGATTCCCAGGACATGGCTAAACTTCCCATTAAACCAGGAGACCGGGTCCTACTAAAGATCATCCACAACAAAGGAGCGTTCAGCCACAATTGGCCAGGACTACATGAGGGAATTATAACAGGGAGTATTGGAATCCTTGTAAATGAAGGGAAGTGGTGCCACTCTTCGCAACTAAAAATGTATTATGGAAGTTAAATTATAACCATTGTATACTAACCACTGACTGGGACAAGGCTTTGTATTTGTCCCATATTGACGTTATATGCTACAGATGCTTGAGCACCTTCCTATGCATTGTGGCTGCCTCCGCCATTACAGAGCTCCAATGCTGCAGTGAGCGTCAACAAGCTGGTCACTGTAGTGACAATAAAACCACCCGATGGGATACAGCCTCTGAATTCTACTACTCGGGGCCCCAAGGTGACTGTGACGATGGTATCTTATGATTGCAGCGGACTGAAATTCTGGACTTAGCTTGTGTCTCTGGACGACCAGCACTCAGGTATTCAGACAGGACCAACTGTTATTTTGAAGTGTTGAATTATGACTATTGACAGCTCGGAGGAACAGCTTTGTGTGTTTATTATAATGAGTTCGGACTTGTGCTCCTACTTCATGCAGGCAGATCTTGGATTTATTGTATGATTTTATACAGACCTGACCTTGGGATTTGACAATGCTTTTATATGGAAAAAATAAGTCATTAGGCCGAGAGAAACCTGTATGGCTTAGTACTGACAGTAACAATTGTAGCCTTAAGTGCTGGCAATGCGAGAGCCAGCAACACCTTAGACATAGATGAACCCCAGATGACCCTGGATGTAGTTGCAGGACACACACCTTCTAACCCTTAAGGGATGGGACATGTCCCACTACACCCAGACCACAAACCACATCACTATTACCAACAACACCCCCAACATATAGCGACACCCAGACACCACTTAGCACATTTATCTTGTACCCTTGGGGCGTACTGTTACAAACTCTCACATGGAAAAATGTTAAACTTATTACCGAGCCCTTTCCACAACTGCCTGATACATGCCCTAAATCCATATCAGAAGCTTTTAAGATCCTATTCACCGAGGCTGCTGATGGATCGCCCCAGCTATGGTTGAAAAGCATTTCCAGATTTGTCAAGCGTCTTGGACACATGCGAGACATTGTCACATAGGCAGGAGTTGGGGCAGCATTCAGAGTGTCAATAGTGAATGCTGCAGGTGAATCCACTCTCCAGGAAGAAATTGACACCCTCAAGACTAATCTAAAAATTTTGCTTCTCCAAGGTGGACATAAAAACTTACAGACCACTAAATTAACTAAACAAGCTACTGGTCTATTTTTGATGAGTCTCCAGTAAGATGAGTAAGAACAGAACAAACATGGAGTAAATGGAGGGACATCCTACAAAACCAAACCTTAGAGGGCAAGTACGCACCGGTCTGCGCACTAACAGCAACTAACTCACTGACAACCTGGAAGCTTGGATTCGAAGACCTAACCAAGAACCAGATACCTGAATGGATAGCTGATGACGAGCTCCGAAACATGAAAATTAATGCCTACCCCCACACTCGTGACCTCATGCAGATCCAGAAGATAGGACTAATCTAGTTCTCACAGATTGCGGCCTGGTGTATGATTTAGATTAGATTCCCTACAGTGTGGAAACAGGCCCTTATGCCCAACAAGTTCACACTGCCCATTGAAGCATCCCACCCAGGCCCATTCCTCCATAACACACACATCCCTGAACATTGTGGACAATTTAGCATGGCCAAAGTACCTAACCCGCACATCTTTGGACTGTGGGAAGAAACCGGAACACCCGGAGGAAACCCATGCAGACACAGGGAGAATGTGCAAACTCCACATAGACAGTTACCCAAGGCTGGAATCGAACCCAGGTCCCTGGTGCTTTGAAGCTGCAGTGTTAACCACGGAGCCACCGTGCTGCCCTAACAGGATAATGTCACTCATTTAGTCTATCAGACGGAGGATGTTGGACCTTACTATAACATCACAACTCATGAACGAGCCTGGAAACCTGAATATGTCACACAGGTAATAAAATGTAAGGCTGGATGAACACAGCAGGCCAAGCAGCATCTCAGGAGCACTAAAGCTGACGTTTCGGGCCTAGACCCTTCATCAGAAAGGGGGATGGGGAGAGGGAACTGGAATAAATAGGGAGAGAGGGGGAGGCGGACTGAAGATGGAGAGTAAAGAAGATAGGTGGAGAGAGTATAGGTGGGGAGGTAGGGAGGGGATAGGTCAGTACAGGGAAGACGGACAGGTCAAGGAGGTGGGATGAGGTTAGTAGGTAGATGGGGGTGCGGCTTGGGGTGGGAGGAAGGGATGGGTGAGAGGAAGAACCGGTTAGGGAGGCAGAGACAGGTTGGACTGGTTTTGGGATGCAGTGGGTGGGGGGGAAGAGCTGGGCTGGTTGTGTGGTGCAGTGGGGGGAGGGGACGAACTGGGCTGGTTTAGGGATGTAGTAGGGGAAGGGGAGATTTTGAAACTGGTGAAGTCCACATTGATACCATATGGCTGCAGGGTTCCCAGGCGGAATATGAGTTGTTGTTCCTGCAACCTTCGGGTGGCATCATTGTGGCAGTGCAGGAGGCCCATGATGGACATGTCATCGAAAGAATGGGAGGGGAGTGGAAATGGTTTGCGACTGGGAGGTGCAGTTGTTTGTTCCGAACTGAGCGGAGGTGTTCTGCAAAGCCGTCCCCAAGCCTCCGCTTGGTTTCCCCAATGTAGAGGAAGCCGCACCGGGTACAGTGGATGCAGTATACCACATTGGCAGATGTGCAGGTGAACCTCTGCTTAATGTGGAATGTCATCTTGGGGCCTGGGATAGGGGTGAGGGAGGAGGTGTGGGGGCAAGTGTAGCATTTCCTGCGGTTGCAGGGGAAGGTGACGGGTGTGGTGGGGTTGGAGGGCAGTGTGGAGCGAACAAGGGAGTCACGGAGAGAGTGGTCTCTCCGGAAAGCAGACACGGGTGGGGATGGAAAAATGTCTTGGGTGGTGGGGTCGGATTGTAAATGGCGGAAGTGTCGGAGGATGATGAGTTGTATCCGGAGGTTGGTGGGGTGGTGTGTGAGAACGAGGGGGATACTCTTAGGGCGGTTGTGGCGGGGGTGGGGTGTGAGGGATGTGTTCCAACCCCACCACAAACGGCACCTTCCCCTGCAACAGCAGGAAATGCTACACTTGCCCCCACACCTCCTCCCTCACCCCTATCCCAGGCCCCAAGATGACATTCCACATTAAGCAGAGGTTCACCTGCACATCTGCCAATGTGGTATACTGCATCCACTGTACCCGGTGCGGCCTCCTCTACATTGGGGAAACCAAGCGGAGGCTTGGGGACCGCTTTGCTGAACACCTCCGCTCAGTTCGCAACAAACAACTGCACCTCCCAGTCGCAAACCATTTCCACTCCCCCACCCATTTTCTAGATGACATGTCCATCATGGGCCTCCTGCACTGCCACAATGATGCCACCCGAAGGTTGCAGGAACAGCAACTCACTTTCCGCCTGGGAACCCTGCAGCCATATGGTATCAATGTGGACTTCACCAGTTTCAAAATCTCCCTTTCCCCTACTGCATCCCTAAACCAGCCCAGTTCGTCCCCTCCCCCCACTGCACCACACAACCAGCCCAGCTCTTCCCCCCCACCCACTGCATCCCAAAACCAGTCCAACCTGTCGCTGCCTCCCTAACCGGTTCTTCCTCTCACCCATCCCTTCCTCCCACCCCAAGCCGCACCCCCATCTACCGACTAACCTCATTCCACCTCCTTGACCTGTCCGTCCTCTCTGGACTGACCTATCCCCTCCCTACCTCCCCACCTATACTCTCTCCACCTATCTTCTTTGCTCTCCATCTTCGGTCCGCCTCCCCCCTCTCTCTATTTATTCCAGTTCCCTCTCCCCATCCCCCTCTCTGATGAAGGGTCTAGGCCCGAAACGTCAGCTTTAGTGCTCCTGAGATGCTGCTTGGCCTGCTGTGTTCATCCAGCCTCACATTTTATTATCTTGGACTTCTCCAGCATTTGCAGTTCCCATTATCTATGTCGCACAGGTAGACGGGATGACCTTGGCAGTAAACCTGAACTGGTGTACTAAGCTAAAACACCTTCTTCAGTGCTTCCCGACAGGAATTGACAGACGAAGGATGTGTGGTCTATATCACTGAGGCCTCTCTGTGGTCCTGCCTGATTCAGACACCCAGTATGGACAATTTGGATATCAGACTTACGTGACATCCATCAAAATGACCCACCTTGTCAGAAATCGTCATTGCTCACTGCAAAGCCACTCAGTTTCTCTTCACTAACATGACCGACAAAATGCTGGTCAGGAACCACATTGTCAGATGGCCACCAAGGCAGGCCATTATATCTTTGTAGCCTAAACCTTACCTGGTCAACCGGCATACTACAGCTGCCAGATGCGAGGCCGCCTGAACTACCCCGATTCACGAGAATTGGCTGAAAGTAATACAGGGTGAATAACACATCATTGAAGAGTTCTGCCAGCAGCAAAAGAAAGATGAACGCAAAACCAATGAAACAAACGAGGTTCTCAGTCAGACCAATATATTTATCTGCATTTGAAACTGAGAGATGAATGCCCAGGCCCACACTAGGGTCTGGATTGCCTCACATATGGCAGTCGTTTCACAATGCCTCATACTCCTGGTCTTATTGATCTACACTTGTTGCCTTAGAAGAATCCCACATCAAAGAATATTCGAAGAAATGGAACCCCTCTGGAAACGAGTCAAATAGCCAAGGCTACAAAGGCACACTGTAATACCCCTCCGGGTGATATGACAGCATCATTCTCCGGTGGGACGTGTGGCCACAGGCCAAAATGGGGCAGTGAAGGAGCCCCTCGCCTCCACCCAGCCACAAACCCCTGTGACACTACACACAAGCACATAGTCAGGGTATCCCAGGGGAAGGAGGGAAGATGGAGACACCGCTCCAGTAAGTAAAACTTAAAAACTGCTCCATTCTGACTCAGAACACAGGAACTGACAGTTAGTAACCACAGGATAGGGGATTGTGGAATATGTGTATGTTGTGACTGTTTAATTTAGCCCGAGTAATAATGGGTTAAAATAATACATGCCTGGGAGCACAAAGGAGGGAAACTTTAGCTTCATGAAACAGCGCATATTGATGTAACCGCAACCTGGCTTTCCCTAGTCTGAGAAGTCACGTAGAATAGATAGCAAAATGCTCGGGCTTGCAGCATCTGTAAACTCTTGTCTTCACCACATTCTGCTTCATTTAATATAATTCTGTTTGCCTGAGTAATGACCTTGCCTTGCTAAACCACAGTATAATTATAGTTTGTTTAAACTTATTTAATCAGAGCCTCCCTGACCATCCTGTGAGACGGTATCTTGGAGCTCTCCCTGCTGTAATCAATTGGAAGCTTGAAAAAAGATGTACTACACTGAGGCAAGACTCTGGTCCTCGTGATGTGTCTTTTAGTGTTCGAAAAGACCCCCTACAAGTCAAATTTGAAAAAAGCCACGGGAAAATCAGTGGAGTAGTGAGAGAGCCAATGCCATTTCAATCATAAATGTGTGTATTAATACCTCTGGTGAGAAATGGAACTCAAAAAATAGGACTGAAAAAAGAAGAAAGAAGATGCAATTCGAAGGAGGGTCCAAGAGAAAGCTGAGTACATAAGTTTAAGAATTATTGAAAGGAGCAGGATACCTTCAGGGAACAATATGTCTTGCCTCACTGGAGTATTAGGCTGGGAGTGAAGCTGGACACATCACAAAGTCATCCTTTTAATAAGTACACTGAATTCCCATTCTTCTAGGTCCAGGTTAACAGCAAGTCCAGTTCAGGTACGGTTTCCGTACTTTATGAAAATATTTAGGCTTTGGTAACAGGTTATAAACTGTTGACCTTTTTCACGCTACTATTTTAAAGTGTCGGTCCGTTTCAGTTCGCCCTCAAACAACACAAAGTCAGACACAGACAGGGAGATCATTATGAAAGGAGGCAAACTGGGAAAGCTGGCCAACATCTCTGTTCACAGGATATGCTGAGATAGTGTTGTAATGTTCAGAATGTTGCTGCTCAGTCTTCCTTTTCTGAATGCTTTCAACTGTTTGCAATACACACTGAGTAATTGGTTCAGTGTGAAATCACCTAGTAAATAGATTTGGAAGCTTATTGCAACTGCTCAGCAAATATTAAAATCATTTTCTTGAGGCTGTTCAGTCAGTTGGAAGTCACTTCAAGAGTTTTACATCAAGTGAACAAAGCCAAGCAGTTCAAAGTCACAAACAAGTTGGAAGTTTTGTCCCCCCGTGTCTGCGAGGAAGGTGGAGATATTTGTGGCAGCCACGCAGCATTTGCAATTGCCAGGAATGCCATCAGAATGCTTTGAAATAGCTAAAAATCAATTGGCAATGAAGCAGCTTCAATGTGACAAGGGAATGAAACTGTTCGAATGACAAATAAAATGGAAGGAAAAGAAAAGCAGAGGAAGGCCTGAGCATAATAAAGTGAAAAGAGAGCCAGAACAATGTGAGAGAGATAGAAGAAAGGGAGAAAGAGAGAGATCAACTTAAAACGGCTGAGGTAGACTAAACATAGGAATAGTGATTACGCCAATGATGGAAATGAATGCACCACAGCCTTAAACCCAGAGGGGATCCATTTAATGATGTTCAAGAGTTGCCAAAGCTCGACGGGAAGGCTGCAGAAGACTTGGTCATTTCATTCTTGGAAGTTTCTAAACAAATGAAGTGGCTGGTGACTATGTGGATATTGTTGATCTAAAGAAGTTAGTAGGTAGAGTTAGTGAGGAATTTGCATCATTGTCACGGGTGGTATCTGGGGAGGACAGTGGTGCGAAATTGCCATCTCAGGTGCTTATGATCTAGAATCCCACATCAATGTTTCAAGAACCTAAGGAGGGAACCTGTTGTCCTGCACATTGAGTTTGAAAGTATCAAACAGTGTCTTTCTATAAGTGGATAAGGTCCTTGAAAATAGATCAAACCTTTGACGTCCTTAGAAAGATGACTATTGTAAAGAAGTTCAACAATTCACTGCCTGAAGTGTTGAGAACTCATGTGGGAGTGCGCAGAGTTAAAATTGCAAGATTAGCAGTGGACATGGTTGATGTTTTGATTTGGTTCATAAAACAAAGATTGGCTTCCAACATCAACTTCAATCTGTGAGGGTGAGAATTTGGGGATAGAAAAATCCTCAGGCGGCAAAAGAAAATGAGATCTTATTGAGGAGAGTAAAGATAGTGTACTGCAGGTTAAAAAGGAAACCCATGAGGGGGAAAGAGAAAAAAAGAAGCTCAGATGTTTTCTCTGCAGTAAGGAACATCAAATGAGGTTGCGGCATTGGTGGTTGAGAGAAAGCACCAGGAAGACAGATGTCAGAAAATATGATAAACCAGTGAATTACAAAGAGAATGTTGCACTTTTAGAGACAGTGCAGCTTCCCTCAGTACTATCAGAGGTTCAGTATTAAAGGTATGCTGCACTGTGAGAGGGTCTGTCATGCGGCAATTCTGCACTGCCAGAGGGTCAACAATGAAGAAGAGCTGCATTGTCAATGTAATAGGGTCAGAACTGGATCAGTGCCGCACGATAAAAGCGTCAATACTGAGCAGGTGTCTCATTGTAAGGTGTTCAGAATTGAGTCAGTCCTGTGCAGCACCCTCAGAGGGTCAGTACTGAGGAAGAGCATCATTATCAGTGCGTCAGTACTGAGTGTGTGCGTTGTTGTAAGTGGGTCACCTCTGAGGCAGGATGTCATTGTTGAATGTTCAGTCCAAAGTGAGTACTTTATTGTCAGACAGTCAATGCTGAGGCAGTGCCACCTTCCCGGTCAGTATTGAGGTAATCCATCACTGTAAGGAGGTCAGAATTGAGGGAGTAGCAGACTTTTAGAGGGTCAGTACTGAGGAAGAGCAGAACTGTCAGAGAATCAGTACTTAAGGAGAACCCTATGTTCAGAAGGTCAATACTAATGGAGTGTTACATTGTCAATGGTTCAGTACTGAGGATTCACCTCATTATCAGAGGGTCAGTCCTGAAGTAGTGCCACATTCTCAGAGGATCATTATTAAGAGTGAGAATTGAGGAAGTGCGATATGTTTATGTCGCTCTGACAATGAGGCACTGCCTCAGGAATCAGCCTCTGAAAATAAGGCACTTTGTCAGTTCTGAATCTCTGACAAGGAAGCACTCCCTCAGTGCTAACCCTCTAACACTGCTTCAATACCTCTGTATGGACCCTCTGTCAATGAGACATTTGCTGAGTACTGACCCGCTGATAGAGCTGCAATAGCTTACTACTGACCTTCTAATCATGTACCCACTGCCCCATTTCTAAATCTATTGCATTGAGCCACTGCCTCAGAACTGACCCACTGGTGATAAGGCAGTCCGTCAGTACTGACCCGATGATCATGAGGCTGTCCCTCAGGAATGACTCTCTAAAATTGAGGCACTCGCTTAATTCTGACCCTCTTAGACACTATCTCAGTGTTGACCCACTGATATAGAGGCACTGCCTCAGAATTGACATGCTGACGATGGGGCACTTGCTCACTCTGATAGAGCTGCAGGTTTGATATTAGGGCAGTGCTGCACTGCGAGTAGGTCAGTATTAAGGGAGTACCACACAGTCAGTGGACCAATATTAGGGGAGTGCCACGCTGTCAGAGGGTCACTATTAATGGAGTGCTGCACTTGTGGTGAGTGAGTACTGATGCAGCGCAGCACTGTCAAGGGTCAGTAATGAGAGAATGCTCCATTTTCAGAGGTTTAGTACTGAGGAAATGCTTAACCAGAGAGTTATTTCTGAGGGAGTGCTGCATTGTCAGGGTTTCACACTGAGGGAGTATCACGCGATCCGAGGTCAAATGTTACCTAAATATTGTACTGTTGGAGGGTTGATATAAAGGGAGTGCAGCACTGTCAGAGGATTAATGATGTGGGAGTGCTGAAATATCACAGAATCAGTCCTGACAGGGTGCTGCACGTTCAGAGATTTGGTAGTGAAGGAGTGCTATAATGTCAGAAGATTGATATCAAGGGGGACTGCTGAAGGATCAGTAGTGCAGTACTGTCAGAAGGCCAATATTAAGGTTGTCAGACGGTCAGTACTGTGGGAGGGCTACACCGTTGGAGGGCGAATATTGAATGTGTGCGACACTCAGAGGATAATTTTGTTGGAAATGTGCACTGTAAGAAGCTCAATTGTAAGGGAGTGCCACACCTGTAGTGGGTTAATATTAAGGGAGCGCTGCACTGTCAGAGGGTTAAAGATGAGGGAGAGCTCGTCTTTGTGGGGATGAGGACTGAAAGAGAACCACCAATCAGGGGATCAATATTAATGTTGTAGAGTCAGTACAGAGGGAGTGCTGTCCTGTCAGGGGGTCAATAAGCAGCATGTTGCTACACTATCATGAAGTCAATGATGACAGAATGCTGCAAAGCTAGAAGATCAGTAGTGAGGGAAAACTGCATTGTCAGTGTGCCTTATCAAGGAAGGGCCTCTCTGTCGGAAGACCAATATTAAGGGAGTGCTGCACTGTCACTGGATCAATATTAGGGAGGTGTTGCACTAACAGAGGGTCAGTGATGATTGAATGCTTAAATATTGCAGAGCCAGTACTGAAGGAATCCTGTATTGTTACGGTGTCATCATTGAGGGAATGCTGCACTGTTGATGGGCCGATATTAAGGGAGTGTGTCATGATCAGAGTGTCATTATTAAAGGTATCAAAGGGTGAGTAATGACGGAGTGCTGCACTGTCGGAGGGTCAGCACTGAGGTGGGCTGGACTGTCACTGGGCCAATATTAGGAGCGTGCTGTGCTTTCAGAAGGTCAATATTAAAGGAGGACTGCAATATCAGAGGGAGCGCAGCTGCTGCAAAGATCACGACAAAGGATATGGTAGGCTTTCACAGGTCCATTAATATTGAGCATATAAAAGTACAGCTCTACCTCAGAGCTGACCCCCGTCCGTGCAGCACCACCTCAATTCTGACCCATTCAGTGTAGCACACCCTTAATTCTGATCCCCTCAGTACAGCACTCCCTCAATGCTGACCCCCGTCAGTGCAGCTGCCCCACTGTAATGATCCCATCAGTGCTGAAATCCCTTCAGTGCTGAGCCCCTCGGTGCAGCACTCCCACAATGTTGACCCCCATCAGTCCTGAACCAACCAGAGCAGCACTCCATCAGTGCTGATCCCCCTCTGTACAGCACTCCCTCAGTGCTGACCACCCTCAGTGTGACCACCTTCAATGCAGCACATCCTCAGTGCTGACCTGCTTTGTGCTGATCCCCTTCACTTCAACACCTCCAGATCATCTAATAATGCATCACTCCTTTCATACGAACCCTCGGCCGGTGCTGCACTACGTTAGTACTGACCCTCCGACATGCTAATTTCAGAGAGATGTTCTCCCATCAAATTGACCCTCTGATACTGGAGCATTTACTTAGTATTGGCCCTCTCACAGTGAAGCACTCCCTTACTATCGACCCTCTGACAGGGCGGCTCCCTTTCAGTATAGGCCTTACTACAGGGCAGCATCCTCTCATCATTGACCCTCTGACAGTGCAGCACTCTCTTAATATTGAATTTGTCACAGTGCACAAGTCCAGTAACGTTGACCCGAGCACTCCAGTAACATTTGCCCTCTGACAGTGCAGCTTTTCCTCAGTCCTGACACTCTGACAGTGCAGCAGTCCCCTACATACTGTCAGAGGGTCAATACTGAATCAGGATTAAAGGGGTGCCGCACTGAGAGTGGATCAGTGTCAGTGAATTCTGCACTACGACAAGGTCAACAATGTGGAAGAACTACACTGTCAACGTCACAGGGTCAGAATTGAGTAAGTGCCTCATGATCAGAGGGTCAGGTCTGAGGTTTTGCAGCACTGTCAGAGTGTCAGGACTGTGGGTGTACGTAATGGTCAGAGGGTCAATACTGAGCTGGGAGTGCTGCGCTGTCAGAGAGTCAGGATTGAGGAAGAGCTGCACTGTGAGAGGGCAAATTTTAGTGGAGTGCTCGGGTCAATTTTAATGGAGTCGTGCAGTGTCACAAATTCAATATTAAGACAGTGCTGCACTGTGACAGGGTCAATATTAAGTAAATGCTCCAGGCTCAGAGGGTCAATTTGATGGGAGCATATCTCTCTGAAACTCTTATTGGAGGGTCAGTACTCATGTAGTGCTGCTCCATCTGAGGTTTGAATAAAGGGAGTGATGCACTATCAGATGATAGGGAGTGCTGAAGTGAGAGGGGGGCGACAGCAGCAAGTGGATGAGCACTGAGGGGGTGCTGCATTGAGAGTGGTTAAACTGATGCTGGTCAGCACTGAGGGAGTGCTGCACTCAGGGGGTCAGCACTGAGGGGGTGCTGCAGTGAGAGGGTGCTGTGCTAAGGGGGTGCAGTGAGAGGGTGCTCAGCCCAGAGTGCTCACACCCCTCAGTATAGCAGTCTTTCAGTGCAGCACTTTTGCTGTGATGACCCCGCTCAGTGCTGATCCCTCTCAGTGCTGACCCCACTCTGTGCAGCACTACCTCAGTTCTGACCCACCTCAGAGATAATGGGAACTGCAGATGCTGGAGAATTGAAGATCACAAAGTGTGAAGTTGGATGAACACAACAGGCCAAGCAGCACCTCGGGAGCAGAAAAGCTGATGTTTCAGGCCTAGACCATTCATCAGAGTTGGGGGGATGGGGAGAGGGTTCTGAAATAATTAGGGAGAGAGCAGGAGGTGGACTGAAGATGGAGAGAAAAGAAGACAGGTGGGGAGGAGAGTGTGGGTGGGGAGGTAGGGAGGGGATAGGTCAGCCCAGGGAGAACGGAGAGGTCAAGGAGGTGGGATGAGGTTAGTAGGTAGGAAATGGAGGTGCGGCTTGAGGTGGGAAGAGGAGATAGGTGAAAGGAAGAACAGATTAGGTTAGGCGGGGACGAGCTGGGCTGGTTTTGGGCTGCAGTGGGGGAAGGGGAGATTTTGAAGCTGGTGAAGTCCACATTGATACCATTGGGCTGCAGGGTTCCCAAGCAGAATATGATTTGCTGTTCCTGCAACCTTTGGGTGGCATCACTGGGGCACTGCAGGTGGCCCATGATGGACATGTCGTCTGAGGAATGGGAGGGGGTGTTAAAATGGTTCGCGACTGGGAGGTGCAGTTGTTTATTGCAAACTGAGTAGAAGTGTTCTGCAAAGCGGTCCCCAAGCCTCCGCTTGGTTTCCCCAATGTAGAGGAAGCCACACCGGGTACAGTAGAAACAGTATATCACATTGGCAGATGTGCTGGTGAACATCTGCTTAATATGGAAAGTCATCTTGGGGCCTGGGATGGGGGTGAGGGAGGAGGTGTGGGGGTAAGTGTAGCACTTCCTGCGGTTGCAGAGGAAGGTGCCAGCTGTGATGGGATTGGAGGGGAATGTGAAGCGTACAAGGGAGTCGTGGAGGGAGTGGTCTCTCCAGAAGGCACACAAGGGTGGGGATGGAAAAATGTCTTGGGTGGTGGGGTCAGATTGTAAAGGATGATGTGTTGTATTTGGAGGTTGGTGGCATGGTATGTAAGAACGAGGGGGATCCACTTAGTGCAGTTGTTGCAGGGGCGGGGTGTGACGGATGTGTTGTGGGAAATGCGGGAGACGCGGTGAAGGGCATTCTCAACCACTGCCGATGGAAAGTTGCGGTCCTTGAAGATCGTTAACATCTGGGATATGCGGGAGTGGAATGCCTCATTCTGGGAGCAGATGTGTTGGAGGCGGAGGAATTGGGAATCGGAGATGGAATTTTTGCAGGAGGGTAGGTGGGACGTGGTATATTCTAGGTAGACGTTTTTGGATTGCAGTTGAGATTTTTTTGATCATAAAGTGTGTTTCCCTCCCTATGACTGTCCTCTCCCTCCAAAATGCACGCAAACGGTTTGTCTGCTAACATTTTGGATTGACTGTCTAACACAGAAGAGTGTAAAACTACCTGAGTAACTTACTGGCATTGTTTCCCCTTCTCTCCTTTATATTAATTGTGCTCAGAATTGTGATCCTGTCTCGTGGGAATTGTGGCCTTTCTGCATATGCCACTCATTATCTCGTGGCCATGGAAACGGCAGATTTACTTGTCACTATCAAGAAGTTATATTGAGCCAAATCAGTAATTGTTATTTCCAGTGGACTTTCCTGGACTTCACTCCGGTGTGGACTTTCATTGATGTCCTCATATCTACATGTACAGACTGTTCTGCCTGATTCACTGTCACATTCACCTTTGATCACTTTGTCGCCATTTGTTGCCAGCAGATGAAAACGAAGGATTGCACCAGGATAATGGGAACTGCAGATGCTGGAGAATCCAAGATAATGAAATGTGAGGCTGGATGAACACAGCAGGCCCAGCAGCATCTCAGGAGCACAAAAGCTGATGTTTCGCTCTCTGATGAGGGGTCTAGGCCCGAAACGTCAGCTTTTGTGCTCCTGAGCTGCTGCTGGGCCTGCTGTGTTCATCGAGCCTCACATTTCATTATTTCACCAGGAAAACGGCTGCTGTGGTTCTTGCAACTAACTGCATTCTACTCTGTGTGAAAAAAAAACATCCCTTTCTGCTTTAGATATGAACCTTGGCGAATAATCGATAATGCAGCCTGGTTCTGTTCCGCCAAGCCCAGTTATTGTACTGATTCTGGGTGGGTGGGCTTTGATTGTTTTGATAAGGTTATAAATCCACTGCTTCCATTCATTTTAATTCTATTGATTAACACTCTGACGGTCAGACATGTATTACATGCCAGTAGAATCCATAAGCGCCTGAGAGGTCAGAGAAAGGGAGAGAATCACAGGGACCCAGAGATGGAGAGCAGAAAGAAGTCTATGATTTTATTTTTGAGCATATCTGGCACTTTTATCCTCCTGTGGTCTGTGTACGTGATAGAAGTCATATCCTATAACATTACGGAAAAGATCCCGGTGATTACACAGCATCTGAAATTACCTTTCAACAAGTCGGATGCATGCAGCTGGATTTAAGTTGCTGTAAAAATACATTTATTTATGTGGTGACCCAGTCTAAATTCAGAGAGCAGATCAGAAGCAGAGTGAAAGTTCCTCTCACAATCATTATTCAAATAATGACAAAATACAGGAAGTGAAGCCTGACTAATGGCAAACTATGAGTGAAGTCGCCCAAGTGATTTGACTGCCACTTCCCCCAATGAGGGTTCTCTTCTCCTGGCTGGCAGATCCCTCAGCCATTCATTTCAAAAATTCGAAACACATTCATGATCCCAGTTAAAGCGAAATTGGTGGAGAAACGCAGCTTTTTTTTTATTCATTCCTGGGAAGCAGGCATTGCTGGTCCCATACCTAACTAGCCAGAGGGCAGTAACAAGTCAACCACATTGCTTTGGATCTGGAGTTACATGTCGGCCAGATCAGGTAAGGATGGCAGTTTCCTTCCCTAAAGGACGTCAGTGATCCATATGGAATTTTTCCTCCAACCAGCAATGGATTGATGGTCGTCATTAAACTCTTAATTCCAGATATTTATTGATTGCAAATTCCACCAGCTGCCGTGGCTGGATTTGAGTCCAGGTCCAACAGAGCATCACGTGGGTCTCTAAATCAGTAGCCCAGTGATAATACAACTTGGTCCTTGCTTAGAGCATCCACACTGCCATAGCAGCGATAGAGAGAAAGTACACATTTAAATGTGCCTAAAAGTGAATCAATTCAGTCAAGCTCCAAAGAAATATGTTGCCACAAATGCAAAGTTCTGACATTGTGACAAAATCTTCTCTATCGAGAGCAAGTTAAGTTGGAGAGAAGACAGTTAAGAGGTGAGCTAATAGAGGCAAACAAGATGATCAGAGGATTAGATAGGGTGGACAGTGAGAGCCTTTTTCCTCGGATGGAGATCCCCCTCTCTGATGAAGGGTCTAGGCCCAAAACGTCAGCTTTTATGCTCCTGAGATGCTGCTGGGCCTGCTGTGTTCATCCAGCCTCACATTTTAACGTCTTGGTGAATGGCTGTTTGACATCTGGTAGCATGAGGTCGAAGAGTTTGTGCTATGATTCAGAAAGCGGTCAGGCCTGAGGGACAATCCAGCACCTGGTGTACATTAACCCACATCTTGGGCACCAATATCCTGGGTGGGAGGTTTGCTAGATCTCTTCAGGAGGGTTTAAACTGGTTGGATAGTGGGATGGGAACGGGAGCTACAGATCAGAAGATGGGGGAGCCAGTGTACAGACAGTTCGGGCAAGCAGAGAATCTATGAGAAAGGCTAAGCAGGTGATAGGGCAAAGTGGCAGTGAGTGTGATGGTTTGACGTGTGTCTACTTCAATACAAGAAGTGACAGGAACAAGGGTGACGAAATAGAGCATGGATCAGTACTTGGAACTATGATGTTGTGGCCATTACTGCAACTTGGATAACTCGGGGGCAGGAATGGTTGTTGGAAGTTTCGGGGTTTAGATGATTCAAAATAATTAAGGAGGGAGATAAAAGAGGTTGAGGAGTGGCATTGTTAATCAGGGGTGGTATCACAGCTGCAGAAAGGGAGATCACAGAGGAGGGTTCCCCACTGAGTCAGTATGGGTGGAAGTGTGAAACAGTAAAGGAGCAGTCACTTCAATGGGAGTGTATCAATTTTCCCCAGGGCTTTGCCAATTATCGTACAGTTTGCTCTTGAATTGGATCTTCCAAAATGCATCACCTCAAATTTGCCCGGATTGAACTTCGTCTGCCATTTCTACCCCCAACTCTCCAATCTATCTATATTCTGTTGCATTCTCCGACAGTCCCCTTCACTATCTGCTACTCCACCAATCTTATTGTCAGATGCAAAATTTTGTCTACCTTCAAAATTTTGACATATTTTGCATTCATTGATTTCTGACGAAACAAATTCGTAAGATTTACAGCTGACTGAAAGAAAGAATAAAATTTCCTGTTGTGATGTGAAATAGATGCTTCCCATTTTTCGAAATAATGACCCCTTCATTCTCGTTGATCCCACAAAGCGGTGCATCCACTCTGCATCCACCCGGTCACATCCCCAAGAGACCGTAAATGTTTAAAATAAGTCACCTCTGACACTGTTAAGCTCCAGAGGACAGAGGCCCAACTTGACTTTGCTTTACTCATAAAACACAGCTGAGGCTGAAACCTGACCAGCCATGGAGCAGCTTGACGGCCTGAGTGGCCTTTCCTTGTTCCATGTTTCTGTTGTAAGTGCACATGTAAAGCAGATGACTGCCAACAGGGACTGGAAGGCACAATGAATGACCCTTCCCTTTGGATTGGACGAGATCGGGCGAAAGAAATTAAGACTCGGAGTTTGTAATTGGTTTGAAATAAGGTGCAACTGGCCACAAAGTTATCTCAAACAAAGTATGAGGTGTGGAGTAGTCGGGATGTCGGGTGAACTATGTATCAATGCACAGTTTCACACCACAACTCAAAATCATACTAATGCCAGCCAGTAGAATTTCTTTTAAGGGTGAAAATTACGGTAAGTCAAGGAGAAATTCATGAGGCCATAGATCAGGCTTGCACCTTCTGACACATCAGAAAATTTCAGAAATTGCAGGTGAATCTCAGCAGGTCTAACAGCATCTGTGGGGCGAAAACGAAATTCATGTTTGAAATCTAGCGACTCTTCTTTGGAAGGATACTGGGCTCAAAACATGAACTCTTCTTTTCACCACAGAAGCTGCCAGACCTGCTGTGATTCCAATATCTATTCATTTTCAGATCTCTAG